>NC_056745.1:127475662-127623044 GCF_019279795.1 Protopterus annectens | reverse complement strand
ACATCTAAAGAAATCCCATTCCCTCCACACCACATACTCCAGAGACCTCTACCTCATTACCACAATCAACAGAACATGCTGGAGGGACAGGTTTATAACCCAGAGACTGCCCATGCTATGGAATAGACTACTCATACATGTCAAACAGAGCACCTCACTGGCCCTCTTCAAGAGAAATCTTGATGAGTGGATGGGAAATAGAAAATTCACCCCGGGGATCACTCCAGTGGCTCTACTCGACAGAGGCACTGGGAACTAAGGTTGGGTGGCATGATGTCAGGGCAAGCCTATGGGCTAGGCTTGTAAAGGCTCCAGGGCCATTAGCCTAGTACACACCTATGAACCTATGAACCTATGAGAGTTACTATATTCCAGTGAAATACAGTGAAATGCCCTTTCAAGTAAGATCTTGTAGCTCTGAGACCTACCTTGCTGAGGTGATGGCTATTACTAGAGTGGTCTTCCATGCGAGCATCTGTACAGGGGCAGATGCTGCTGGCTCAAAGGGAGGCAAGGTGAGTTTTTCTAGCACACAGCTGAGATCCCTAGTAGGAACCAGGTACCTTCTGGGGGGCCTCTAGTGAATAATCCCTTTCAAGAATAGCTTTAGATGGGGGTGGGAGTAGACAGGTGGGGAACAGGAAAGACAAGCTGAGATGGCAGAAATATGCACCTTAATACTTGAGTAAGAAAGGCCCTGGCTTAACAAAAGTACAGTTGTGTACACTTACCATAAATGTAGATGTTCGAGTGTATTCACTGTTGCAGTCATTACATTTGGGTAATCTGCTGGCAGGTTGCCCTCAGTCGGCCTGAATTCCAAAGTCTTGGGTCCTGAGTCGGTTGCTGTCTTCTCTTCCATGACATCAGGTCATCAGGGGTATAAAACATGCAGCCGACGCCATTTTCTTTAGTTTTTCTTGCCCCCGATGTCAGGTGCCCCCAAAAAGGTAGCAATATTTTATATATATATATATATATATATATATATATATATATATATATATATATATATATGCATCAAAATAAACTTTATCTTCATCTACAAGCAAATACACCACATTGGTTGTAGAGGATAGAGAAGGAAAGATAAACTTTAGAATGGCAGGAGGATGGCGGGAGGGTAACCTGGACTGCAACAGTGAATACACTCGAGCATCTACATTTATGGTAAGTGTACACAACTGTGCTATGTTCTTCATGTTTCACTGTTGCAATCATTACATTTGGGTAGAATTTTTATTTATTTTTATTTTATTTTACATTTGTTGACCGGGCTAGTCTAGCTGGATACATGTCCTTTTTCAGTAGAGGCCCGGGGAGAAAAGCTCCCATAATTAACATAAGTATAAGTTTACAAATATATACAAGAAATTACAATAAAAATAAAATCAAACAGTAATAACATCTAAGTATACAAGCTGTTAGTCTGGTAAAACATTTGTTGAGATGGCCAGATGACATAGATACCTGAGGAGATAGTAAGATGCTGGATAAAGAATTGTGAGGTAGAAAGGAATTAGATACTTATGGTCCTGTGGGAATTAGTCAGGGTTGGAACATGGGCATAACCATTGAGACTTAAGAAATTCTCTGAGATTAGTTTTGAATAGATTGAGTGAGGTCATGAGCCTGAGGTTGTTAGGAAGGGAATTCCATTGCTTTCCAATGGAGTTAGCATAAAGAGCATCGCCGCCCATGTTATTTGATTTGATGGTTAATATCTGAATACTGTTTGAGGATCGTAGGCTACTTAAGTTGGTGTAGGGGTCAGAATTTTGGTCAGTGAGGGTTTTCTCTGGATGATTGATTATTTTGAATGCTTGGAGAGTTGGTTTAGTTTAAGCAGATTGGGCAGTTCCAACCATCCAAGTTTTTTTGAGGTTGAGGCAGTGGTGGGTACGGTAGGGTGAAGATGTTACAAATCTGGCAATATGATGGTAGGTGGTGGAGAGGTTATTAAGATCACGTTTGCTGAGGAAAGCTAGTATTGGTGAGGCATATAGTAGGGTGGAGATGAGATGGGTATGAGCAATGGTTAATTTTGCATGTGGGGTAAGAAAGTTCTTGATTCTGTACATTGACCCAAGTTTCTTGTTAACTGTCTTAATAGTTTGGGCAATGTGCATGTCAAATTTAAGCTTATGGTCAATAGTGACACCAAGTAGTTTGGTATGGGGGACGGGGTCAATGATGGTGCCATTAGAGGATTCCACAAAAAAGGTCCTGGAGTTATCAGGTGGTAGTTCTTGGGGTAGGGAAGTGGTGGACGTGGGGAAAAATAGAAGTAACTTGGTTTTAGTCGGGTTGAGTAAAAGTTTCTGATCAGAGAACCATTGTTCAACTTTGGCAAAACATTGCTGGGTAGCTGCTTGGAGATTTTGAAGAGAGATATCAGACATATCAGGGTGGTGTCATCTGCATATTGAATACAGGTGGCTGCGGGGTTGACTGTGTGCAGATCATTTATGAAAATAGAAAAAAGAAGAGGACCAAGTATGGAGCCCTGTGGAACACCAATATTGTTTGAGAGCAGATGAGATATATTATTTTGCCATTGTACTGCTTGTTGCCTACCAGCAAGGTAATCCTTAAACCAGTTTAGGGCCAAGTTGTCAAGATGAAGGGTTTGCAGGGTATATAGTAGTAGTTGGTGGTTAACCATATCGAAAGCTTTCGATAGGTCAAGAAAGAGGGCAGAGGATGTTAGTTTTTTGTTACGGTTACTATTGACTGAGTCTACAAAGGAGAGGAGGGCAGTGGTAGTACTGTGGTGTGGGCGGAAGCCATGCTGAGTTGTAGACAATAGATTATGGAGGGTAAGATAGTGTAGGAGTTGTTTGTGAACACACCGTTCCATGATTTTAGCTAATGGAGACAATATTGCGATGGGTCTATAGTTAGCTGTTTCTGTGGAGGAGCCTCCCTTGTGAAGTGGAATGATGTATGAAATTTTCCAAATGGGGGGAACAGTGGCTTCAGTAATGGATCTATTAATCAGGATTGATACAGGATAGGCAATGGCATCGGACGACATTTGAAGGTATTCCGCTGGGAGGTGATCGGCCGCTAGGGTGGTCGGTTTCAGTTTTTAATAGAATGCGAATGTAGGAGGTAGAAACTGGTTGTAATTTGAAGGAGAGAAGCTGTGTCAACAGGAGGAGTTAAGGAGGGGGAAGAGGTGGGTAGTTGATTGGCTAAGGATTGGATGGTCTCAGTAAAAAAAGTGTTGAAGGTATTGGCTACTACTTCTGGTTCTTGACCAGTAAGATTCTCAGGGGTTGGGGTAGTTGTTTTACCAGGATGGAGGAGGTTATTAAAACCAGCCCAGAACTTTTTAGGGTTAGTCTGATGTTTGTCCTGGAGGTGACAGAAGTACTGTTTTTTATCTCGAGTTATGTCAGTTTTCGTGGAGTTTCTAAGCCGCTGAAATATTATACGGTCTAGGGGAGTTTTGGTAGCTCTCCATTTGTGCCAAGCCTGGTCACGGAGTTTGATTTTTGCTTTGGTTTCTTTTGTTAACCAGGGAGCAATGCGGTCTTTGGCTCTAATTAGTCTATTAGGGGCATGAGAGTGGAGAATGTTTAAGAATGTGTCATTAAAGTATGACACGCTCTCAAGGGAAGAGTATTTAGGATAGACCAATTGCAGGATTTAAGTTCCATAGAATAGTTCTGGGTTGAAGTTTTTCTTATTTCTAACAAGTTTGTATAAGGGTGGGTTGGTGCAAGAAAGTTTGTGCTTTAAAATGTAAGTGACAAGGTGGTCGCTAAGGTCGTTAGGGAGGGTACCAGTGGCATAGTTGATTGGATCTTTATTAGTGAGAATCCAGTCAATCGTGCTCCAGAGAATCAGAGAATCCCAAAGCTATGGTTGGGAGGCTGGAGCTAAACAGTATTAGGTGCAGCTATAAGGCCCTGCAGCACTGCAGTGGCAAAGCCTGCCCTGGACTTAAGAGTAGGGAGGCAAATGGTAATGTTTGTAAAGGTGTGAACAGAACTCCAAGTAGCTGCCTCTAGAATGTCTTTAGTTGGTACTCCTCTGAGAAAGGCTGCTGAAGCAGCTGCAGCTCTGATGGAATGAGACCTAATGCCCTTGGGCACAGGTTTACCATGGTGTAAGTAGCAGAAACGGATGCAGTGGCTTATCCACTTTGAAATGGTCTGCTTTTAAATAGCCTTTCCTTCTGATCCTGCAGCATATGACACAAGTAATTACTCAGTTTTTCTTAGAGCTTTTGTCCTGCTCAAGTAAAATCTTAGCTGTCTGTGTACGTCCAAGGAATACAGAATTCTCTCCCCTTTGTTCTGCGGATTTGGATAAAAGGTTGGCAGATGAATTGTTTGGTTAAGAGCCACACTGGAAACCACCTTAGGCATAAAAGTAGGACTTGTCCTCAGAGACACCCTGTCTAGGTGAAATATGATAAAAAGCTCTACAGCCATCAGGGCCTGAAGCTCTGAAATTCTTCTTGCTGAAGTAATTGCTACTAGCAGATCTGTCTTCCATGATAAGAACTTTATATCAGCAGCCGCAGCTGGTTCAAATGGAGGCAGGGTGAGCTTTTCCAACACATAATTGAGGTCTCATGCAGGTAGTGGTGACCTTCTAGGAGGCCTTAAATTTTTGTCTCCTCTAAGATACTCCTTTAGTAAAGGATGAGAAAAGATTGGTGGCTCTGTATTGTAATGAGCCAAAATGGCAGAGGCATGGATTTTGATTGATGAGAAAGATAGACCTTTGTCAAGCATCTCAGTCAAGTATTGTAATATCTGAGGAATACGTGGTTCTGCTGTATCAGTTCCTTGTGCTTGATTCCAAGCACAGAATCAATTCCATTTGTCAGCATAAGATTTTTAGTACTAGGCCTTCTGGCTTCCAAAATGACATCCATCACAGCTTTACTGAGGGGTGTCATTTGTAATATTACAGGATTAGCCATGCTGCCAGGTTCAGAGTCTGTAGTTGATTGTGCAGGATCCGATTGTTTTGTTGGGACAGTAGTTGTGGTCTTTGAGGCAAGGTCCAAGCTGGGTATTGAGACAGGTTCCTTAGGATTGGGTACCAGTATTGGCGGGGCCAGTCCGGGGCAATTAATATCATCTTTGGCTTCTCTGACTTTTAGGAGGACCTTGGGTAGAAAAGGCAGAGGAGGAAAGGCATAAACTGAAAGGTTTTTCCAACTGAAGGATAGGGCGTCCACTTTCCATGCTTGTCTGTGATAAGTCATTTTGCAGAATTTGTCCAGTTGATAATTTTGGGGAGAGGCAAATAGATCTATGTCTGGGCTCCCCCATTTCTGTGTTACCATGCTGAAGATTTGTGGATCCAGTTTCCACTCGTGCGGGTCCATAAGATTTTTGCTTAGGTCATCTGCCAGATTATTTTGTTTTCCTGGCAGGAATTGAGCTTGAAGATGTACTTGGTAAGTCAAGGCTGTGTTCCACAATGCCATGGCTAGTCTGCACGGGGGTAGGAATGTGTACCCCCCTGCTTGTTTATGTACCACATAACTGTGGTGTTGTCCGTCTTTATCAGTAGTTGTCCTGGATGAAGTAGGTCCTTGAAGGCTGTCAGGGCATTCTGAACAGCTAGCATCTCTTTCTGGTTGATATGCAGATGCATTTGTTTTGGGCTCCATATGCCCTGAATGCATCTCCCCGCCAGGTGAGCCCCCCAAGCATAGTCTGATGCGTCTGTAGTCAAGGTTTGGGTGGCAGGGGGTAGAGTGAATGACAGTCCCTTGTTTTGGTGACATGCCTCTGTCCACCAAAGAAACTCCTGTTGTAGGCAGGGACAACATTGACTCCATAAACTTTTTAGGTACCATTGAAGTTTCCTCATATGCAGTCTTGCATATGGAATTAGTAGGATGCAGGATGCCATGAACCCCAAAGCCTGCAGAATTTGTCTTGCAGATGATTGTTTTTTTGTTGCCATCTGTTTGAAGTATGTTGTCAGTTGCCTTTATTTGTCTGGTGTAAGGTAAGCCATCTGGGCAGTTGTATTCAAGCTTGCACCCAGGAATGTAATTTTTTGAGAGGGTACCAGTTATGACTTCTTTTCATTTACTGTGTACCCCAGGCATGTTAGAAGCCTTTTTACAAACACTAGATGCTGAAGAAGAATGTCCTTGTTCTCTGCTTGAATGAGACAGTCGTCCAGGTAATGATAAATCTGTATGCTTCTTTGTCTGCAAAATGCTATTACTGGTGCCAGGCACTTTGTAAAGACCCTGGGTGCAGTAGATAAGCCAAAGGGCAGTGCAGAGAATTGGTAATGCATAAAACCTGCCTTGAAGCGGAGATATCTTCTGCACGATTCCCTTATTGGGATATGCAGGTATGCCTCTTTTAAGTCTAAAGTTACTAACAAAGCATTCCTGCCTAGCATAGGCAGTAGCTGTTGTAAAGTCAGCATTTTGAATTTTGGAATGTCCAGGAATGTGTTCAAAATCGATAAGTCCAGTATTGGATGCCAGGCATTGTCTTTTCTGGGTACCAGGAACAGTCTTGAATAAAAACCTTGTCCTTTTTCCTATTCTCGTACTGGTTGAATAGCCCCCATATCCATGAGGGACGTAACTTGTTTCTGAGTCTCTGCCCACTGACTTTGTGGCAGATCTGGCCAACCGTTTGGAATTGGCAAAGTATGGAAATGAAATCTGTACCCCTGGGATACTGTGCTTAATACCCACTTGTCCTGGGTAATTAACTGCCAATTTTGAGCATGAAGTGCTAATTTTCCCCCAAGGGGGCTGCCAAAAGGTAAGTGCTTGGTGATGGTAGAGGGAAGTCATTGAGACTGCTTACTGTAGGGTTGTACTTTGTTCCCTCCAGATTTGGAGGTGGAGGCACCTCATTGCTTTGTCGTGTAAGAACCCTGTGATTGGTATCTAGAGCCTTTTGAGCACCTGGATTTGCCTTGAGAGGCTCTGCTGGACACAGGAAAGGATCATTTTTTAGTAGGCCAGTGCCTACTGAATCTGGGTGGCTGCACTTGTAAGAAATCTTTTACAGTTTGCATAGATTTAGCTTTGTCTTCCATTTTCTTTAAAACCTCTTCTGCCTTATTACCAAACAGAGTATCATGCTGTAAAGGGGCATGAAACAATTTAGATTTAACATGATCAGGCAGATTTTGCTCATTGAGCCAGGCATGCCTTCTAATCACAGATCCAGTAACTGCGGCCCTGCAAGAGGCCTCCAAGGTATCAAAACCACATTGCAAAGTATGCTTTCCAACCTGTTCTGCTGCATGCAATAATTCCTGTAATTCTTTATTTTCCACACAATCAGAAATCAACATCATTTTTTGCTTCAATAAGCCCATAACATGCTGTTGATATTTAACCATATGAAACTGGCAGTTTAAGGTCCTAATTGCCAAGGTTGCAGACATATAAACCTTCTTTCCCCATCTATCCAGCGCCCTGGAATCTCTATCAGAGGGGGTTGGATTTTTGGCTGTAGAGGCCTTTACACCTTTGGGACCCTGTGCGATAGTTTCAGGATCAGCAGCAGGATTTTTGAATAGAAATTTGTGGGAGTCAGGAACCCTGTAATATCTGTCTGGCTTACTAGGAGCTGGAGGCAGGGAATCAGGAGCCATGCTTGATTCTGAAAACACATCATCAACAATGTCTCATACAGGAGGTATAGCCAAAGGCCTATGCTGAGGAAGAAGAAGGAAATTCCTAAGCCTCTTTTTTGATTCAGAGAAATCCTGACTCTCGCAATGAAAATGTTCCCTTAAAGTATGCAAGGTTTCTCCAAAAGAATAATCCTCAGGAGGGGATGCAGATGGGATGGATTCTTCTGCATCTGAATCCTCATAGGGTGGAATAGAAAATTCCTGAGCAGAAGAAGAATCAGAAGAAATGGAAACCTGGTCTGAAGATTCATAATCAGTGTCTTGCCTAGGCCTCTTAGCGGGGGGGTTGGGAACCCCTGATCAAGGTAATTAAGTCCTCAGCCATTTTGATCATCTGTTTTTTAGGCATAGGGGCCTGAGCACATGGCTCATGCGTCAAGTTTTTTAGACTTAGAAGATGTTTTTGATCTTGTTTTTGATGCTGGCGTCGGTTTTATATAAAAATGTTGAGGCCTGAAAACACCCTCAGAAGCCGGTGCCTGCTCAGCGGCTCCAGACCCATCCAAGGGAGAGACATCCGCGAGTTCAATACTATGAGAATCTTGCAGCATACCGGACTCCACATAGGTCTCGGTAGAGGCCTGTGACTCAAAAGTAGCTGGTATCAGGGGCTGCGAAAGCACCTCAGTGAGTACCGGCGAACCGGCGACTGGCTTAGGAGAAGCTTCGTCATCGGTTTTGGACCTCAGCGGTCTGTCTCTGTCTTTTTCTTTGCGTTTTTTGTGAACTCCGGTAGTCGGATTGCTAACTGATGACATTTCAGGGTAATTAAATCTGGATCCAAAATATTTTGAAGCAAAAATATACCGACGCTTAATAGTGCGTTGGTTAAATCTAGCACAAAACCGACAGCAAGGCACGTTATGATCTGGGCCTAGGCAAGGAATACAGTACAAATGAAAATCCTTATGAGGTATTTGCTTCTCACAAGTAATGCAATCATTAACTTTTACTGACATCGGAAAGGAGCAAGAAAAAGGTTTCCCCAACGGGGTACTTAGCTTTAGTTGAAGACTTCGTTTCTGAAACTCGAATGTGAAAATTTCAGGAGTCAGCCGACCGGCACTTGCGAACTGCTTCTGCTTCAGGCACTGCACGGCAAGAAAGATGGATTAAAATGGCGTCGGCTGCATGTTTTATATCCCTGATGACCTGATGTCATGGAAGAGGAGACAGCAACCGACGCAGGACCCAAGACTTTGTTATTCAGGCCGACTGAGGGCAACCTGCCAGCAGATTACCCAAATGTAATGACTGCAACAGTGAAACACGAAGAACATCACTGGGATTGCTGACACCAGCTATCAGGTCAGTGTGACTCGTGCAAGTAAGCCATGCAGTTGTTCCACGGGAAAACATACACAAATGTTGGTGCCTCCCAGGGTAGTGTGTCTCTGTGAAGCCAATGACCAGTACATAGAGAAGCAGTTAGGTAAAGACCAGACTCGCAGGTGTCATGCCCTACTTCCATTGCCCTGCTCTCAAGCTGGGAGGAAACAAACATATCTACAGGTTCTGTCTCTGACTATACAACAAATGAGCCATAGGGCTCTCCTTGGCTCAGGAATGAATGGGGTAGCTCTCATCTGCTGGAGGAACAAATGAGTTGACTGGGTATTGGCAAAGAGATGCTTGAAAATAATCATTTGATGCCTTAAAAATGATAAGGTAGGGGATTAAGTATTTCAGAGCTCTGGACAGAAGTCTTGAGGGTAAAGTTGGCACTGACTTGTTTGCAAGGATGTTGGCAATGTCTTTTGGGTCAGAATAGGAGGCATTACTTTCACATGAATGCACTGCTAATGCTAATGCAAAATCTGCACTGCTTAGGTTATCTTCACCTGAACAGTGTTGTTACTTTGGAGAAAAATAAGTATGTGCACCTGCACACACGACTTAAGTAGAGGTCTTACCAACCAAGTGTACAGGAGAAAATACCCTTCTTTTTCCTAATGTCTGATTTCTTACTGACACTATCCTAGACACCAAAATTACTGCAGGTGCGTGTGTCCTGTGTGTGTGTGTGTGTGTGTGTGTGTGTGTGTGTGTGTGTGTGTGTGTGTGTGTGTGTGTGTGTGTGTGTGTGTGTGTGTGTGTGTGTGTGTGTGTGTGTATGCGCGTGCACACATGTGAGACACTATTCAACTTCTTGCACAAGCAACTTCTTGCACAAGAATTCTGGACAAAGCCAAAAAAATGGAAGGAGGGATAAAGGCCCGAAATCAGGGACAAATTTTAAATATCGGTCTTATAAACAAAGACGATAGAATAACGGATTTTACATTACTATCCATTTTTTTGAATTATATGAAGTCTAAAACTCAAATGTCTGTTATTACTTGTCAGTCTTCAATGATTTCCCAAAAAATGCAAATTTCTTGAGGGACAGACCAAAAAAATGTGCATTCTATGTGCACGTGTGTGTGTGTGTGTGTGTGTGTGTGTGTGTGTGTGTGTGTGTGTGTGTGTGTGTGTGTGTGTGTGTGTGTGTGCATGTGCATGCTGTGTTTCTGTGCATGTGTGTGTTTACGTGCCTGTGTGTATGACACCATTCAACCTCCTGCACAAGAATTCTGGACAAAGCCAAAAATAATGGATGGAGGGATAAAGGCCCAAAATCAGGGACAATTTTTAAATATTGCTGTTATAAACAAAGATGAGAAAATAACAGATTTTATATTACTATCCACTTTCTGAATTACATGAAGTGTGAAACTCAAATGTTTGTCATTATTTAGTTATTGCAATATTCATAGGTTCATAAGACAATACTAAGCTACTGGTCCAGAGGCCCTTATAAGCCTAGACAAGAATTTCACCCATGTTCCCACAAAGTCAGCACTTGTTTTCCCTGTTCAGCAGGGACACAGGTGGGATCCCAGGGCTATATGTTCTGTTTCCCATCCAGTTGTCCAGGTTCCTGTGAGGGCTAGTGAGGTACTCTGCTTGACATGGAAAATGAGTCTATTCCACAGATGGGGGAGTCACTGGGACACAAATCTATCCCGCCAACAAGCTCTATTAATATCACAGACCAGGTTGAGACCTTGTGTGCAGGTTGCGTGAGTGGAGTTTGACTTACAGATATGCACCAACTTCATCTAGGCTGAGTCTGACATGGCCTTGTATGCCAGACACAGGTCACCTCTGAGCAGTCTGTATGAGACTGGGTAGAGGAACACGGCTTTTAGCCTATCTGTATAAGACAGGGAGACCCTGGATTTTCCTAGTCAGGAACATCTGTGGTCTCCCCAACTGCTGCATATGCTTGGCAAGGTACATGCCAAAGGGGGCATTGTACTCGATAATGGGTCTGATAAAGGAGGAGTACAGGGATGTTATGACCTCCTTGTTCCTGGATGAAATACACTTCCTTATGAGGTGGGCCATGTAGAAAGTCTTCTGTACAATGGATGCAACATGGTGGTCAAAAGTCAAGTTGCTATCAACCTGGGTGCCCAAGTCCCTCACAACGGACTGTGTGCTTAGTACATTGTTATTAATGTCATAATTAGTGGCGACACCATTTTCCCCACAGGGGATAATGATGCATTTCTTGGCATTCAGTTTGAGGCCATGCTTCTGGCACCAGTCATTAGTTTGGTTAAGGCCCTTTTGGAGGATGTTCATATCACTAGGGGAATTTATGACAGTGCCCAGCTTGCAGTCATCTGCAAACATGGTCAGCCACAGACCACTGGTTTTGGCTTGTACCTCAGAAAAGTATATCCCAAACATCACAGGCCCCAAGACCGATCCTTGGGGTATGCCGCTTGTTACGGGACTACTACTAGAGGTGGCTCCCCCTATTTTGACTGAGTGGGTTCTATCAGTGAGCCAGTTAGCTACCCATCTGGTACCATATGGGTTGATGCCTAGATGGGAGATTTTACACATTATGCCTGAGTGGGGACAGTGAACTATCTTGCCCTCATCCATGGCTTTGGTGACTGTTTTGAAGAAGGTGACCAAGTTTAACAGGCATGATCTCCCTTTGACAAAACCAAATTGTGTAGGATCAAGCATTTGGAGGTTGCCAATGTCCTTGTTTATAAGATCCATGATAATACATTCCAAGGCCTTGCAGATCAGGCTAGTTAGGCTGATGGGCCTATAATTACCTGGGTTGGTGGATGCCCCACCTTTGTGCAGAGGGATGACAGTGGCTGTCCTCCATTCTGCTGGGATGAAGCTGGTGCTCAGGCTTTGGTTGAATAGGGTGCCTAGTGATAATGAGAGCTCTTACCTGAGTTCTTGTAGGACACAGCCAGGAATGTTATCGGGTCCCATGGAGGCTGTATTTTTTGCCTTTGACAGGGCATTAATAACCTGCTCCCTGGTGATGAGGGGAGGGGGGCAGGTGCTAGGGATGCCCTGGTTTACTGATGGGGGGACAGGGGGATGAAGTTTTCACTGAACTTGTCTGACAGCAGGTTGGCTACATCTATGGCATTTGTGTACGTGGTATCCTTGACCACCAATTCAGAGCAGATTTGGGAGTTACCTTTGAGATTGCAGATGTATGCAACGGGCCTTGTGATTGTCCTTACTGGATGTGGCCAATTTGGACTCAAAGTTAGCCTTAGAGGATTTCACCAGTGAACTTATTTGCTTGTTCAGACAAAGGAGAGATTGCTTCCAACTTGGCACCTGCTCCTTCTTGGCCCTAAACAGCAATTTTTTTCCTTTTATTATAGAGTCTGTTAAAATTGCAGTGGTGGTGCCGCGGTAGTGTTGTCGCCTCACAGTAAGATGCTGTCCGGTTTGATTCTCAGCTAGAGCTAGAGCGTCTTCTGCGTGGACACCTGCGTGAATGGGTGTACCTTTGTTGAAGGTTGTGCGTCAGGGCTGGTAACTCGGCACGTAAAAATCCACTACCAATCATTAGCGGACCGGAGTTCCGCTGTGGCGACCCCTAAGCGGGAAAAGCCGAAAGACATAACAACAACAATAGAGTCTGTTTATCTTCAACAATCTGTTTACTTGTTTATCTTCAACAATATTCAATGATTTGCCAGAAAACCACAAATTTCATGTGGGGCAGACCAAAAATTTGGGCACTCTGTGTGCACGTGTGTGTGTGTGTGTGTGTGTGTGTGTGTGTGTGTGTGTGTGTGTGTGTGTGTGTGCATGTGTATTTGTGCGCATGCATGTGGGTCTGTGTGTGCACATGTATGTCTGTTTGCATGTGTGTGTGTGTGTGTGTGTGTGTGTGTGTGTGTGTGTGTGTGTGCATGCATGCGAGCATGTGTGTGTACATTTGTTTGTGTGTGTATAAGCATATGTGTTTATGTGCGTACATGTATGAAGAGAGGATGATCAAAGTCAGTGAGCATCACTCAGTGGCATTAACTTTCTACGGTTTAACTTTAATAATTATCACAACAACATACGACACACTAGTCACTTTCCCCTGATGGCCCCTCTTTTTTCACCAGTATTTGTGAATATGAGGTCCAGAACCGATCCTTCTTGGAAGGGTTTCAACACTAACAGCTTCAGATATGCTCCATGTACAGCATCAACGAGCTGCTTTGCTCTCAGAGTTTGCTGAAGTAAAGATGTTATATACTCTGCAAACTTAAACTCAACTAACATAAACCGCAAAAGAAAAATTGATAATAAAAAACAGCGATTTCAAAAAACACTTCACACTTTAATATAACAAAACAAATAAAACAACCATACAACTGGTGAGCGCTTTCTTTCCTACAATATGAAACTTCTTCAGACCAAGCTGTATTCAATCAAAAAATATTTAAAGATGTTATATAGTTAACATCTCCGGCACACCATCAGGAATACTGTTCCCTTTTCCACTATTCTAAGGATTCTACTGGGAGTCAAGATAGCTGTTTGTACACAAGAACCCTGAGTGCAACCCTGAGTGCCAAAAGGTGACTGCTGAGGTGTCCTCTTAAAATCTCCAGTGGTGCAGTAACCCCAGATATGATGTAGAGAGGTGTAGGAGGCACAACTGCCTGCATGTGCAATTCATCTCTTGTGTTAGCAGCACTGTGTTTTGATATGAAGTTCTGACTGGACGTCTCTGAACACACATTCTGCACCCCTTATTATATCATTTATTTCCTTTTCTTCCTCTTGGCATGGGATATACAAATAACTCCTCCTTGATATGAGGTATCTTCTGTGTCCCCAGGTGACTCACAGCATTCCACCCCTTCTCAGTTGCCACTACCCTTGCTGACTCAATTCCTGCCTTTAACCAAATTGCTATCCCTTTGACTTTTGTTTCCAAGTCCATCCTGCGGACTGTATATACTGGTGTATTGACACGTTGTAACTGCAACAGCATCTGGACTTCCTTTTTCCAAACAAGTTTAGATAGATGGTTATCCTACACTTGCATGATGTTTGTTGTATCATGCTGCATTTGACCGAGTTGCATTGACAGATGCAATATTTTGTGTAACTCTTAATATACTTTCTTTGCATGTTTTAAGTTGGTTCAAGGAAACATTTTTTATTGAATGGGAGTTTTATGTCATGATTTTTTGTGTGTGTGTCAGTGAAGGTTTATCGGTAGGTGTGCATTTACTTGGATGGCATATGGATAAACTTTTCTAATGTTACTGTAAAGATTCTGAGTCACAGAATGGTTTTCTTTTTGGATACGGGAGGTGTTGTACCTTTACTATAATTTATGTTGCAGTTTTGTTAACTTTTTTTATAGGCACAGCTGTGAGATGTCTGTTCACTGCAAAATGTAGTTTCTTCCTTACCACCCACTTCTGTGTGATCAGGGGGTAGAGACTAATCTTCAAAATAGCCCCCTGCAAAAATACTTTTTCTGGTTTTGTGTTTTTCTCAACAAAACGATGTGTATTCTGTTATGTCTCATTCTACTGTATGGAAACACAAGGAGCCTTTTTCCTAGACTAAGGACATTTGTAAGCACTGCCCTCTCATTTAATGACCGCCTGACCACTGCCCACTTATTTAATGATAGTCTGTTAGCCTTGAATTCTTTGGGCTCGTACATTTTTCATCTCTCTTGCTTCTTTAGATTCAGTCCTGCAATCTGCTCCACATCATTGTCACTATGTGCTTGGGGATTACCTTGCATTTTTTGGAATCCTCCCACCTTGGCAAGTATATACCCTTTTCATTGAAGTTAGTAGTTTTTGGTCTCTACCTTTGATGGATGAAAGCAGTTTTTCACTGAGGCAGATACACTTATCTTTCACTGCTGTAGTCCCAGCTTTGGGCAGATGCAGACTATAGTATCAGTACAGGCCTACACTTCCTTAAAGTGTATTGTCGAACTCTGCAACTTACCTTTTAACACCACTCTAGGTGGTGTATAAAACACCAATTAGCATTTTCGTCCAGTTGGCAAACAATTTTGTTAAATCATTAACTTTTAACCAGCAGTTTTTTCATTCACTTTTGCCAAGCTGATGCCACTGAAAGTTAAAGATGATCTTTAACCTCAGTGACATCAGCTCAGTGAAAATATGAACTGTGTTCATAGACTTTGATAGATGCACTCTGTACAGGTGCAGAAATGCATCCATTAAAGTCTACGGAAGAACCTTTAGTTGACGTTGCTGAGGAAAGTTCTAAATTTATTTGGGTCATGGATTGAATAAAAAGTTAATGAAGCTTTTTAATAAAAACAAGGCTCAAATAAATACAAAGTAACTAAGGTGAAATGCACTGTGGCCATTAACTCATTGTCTGCCACAAAGCAGTCTTAAAATGTGACAATATTTAAGTGGGTCACTTTTTGAGCTGGGATACAGGATCTGAATTGTCTAGACATAGTAAGGCCTTGTTAAGTTTAATTCTGGTGATTTCCATAAAAGCAATTACTAGAAAATGGAAATCACAATCTAAACTAACTATGTTTGAAGTAGTGTATATTGTAACACAGATAAAATAATAAGAAATGGGATCTTTAGAAAATGGCAGGAGTAAATTACATGGAAATTGTGTGAATAATACATGCAGAAAAATGTTTTGGAGGAGTAAAGTTTAGAAGGCAGGAACTGAATAATTTATGCAATGCTGCTTAGCTTATATGATATATAACATATGTGAAGTACAGTGTTTGTAAATGTGATCTTGTTATTATGATTTGATTACTTTAATATAAATGTAAGTTTGCCTATGTCAGAACTGATAATTTAATAAAGGTGTTTAAAAAAAAAATTAAGTGGGTCCTAGACATGGCACATCACCTCATTAGCCACTTCAGGATTCCCCTGAATCTGTTTAATCCCAATAGAGCCACTCAAAATGCACTTAGTGCAGTCTGTACAGCTAGATGAAAGACCCCTATCAGTTCTGGGCTTCTAAATTTTGCTACTCCTGCACAGATTAGCATACACGGTCCTTTGATTCTTATGTTCTAAAGCATTATATACTGTTTTTTCTACTTATACTGTTTTGTACATTGAATTCTCAATCCATATTGGAGCAATGTAGAGCTGCTCTTTTAAATGCATTTCTTCTACATGTTCTCTCTGGGGTCATACATGAAAGAGGCATCTTCCTGCCTGCTACATACTTAACCTGGTCATCAAGACAGTGAACAAATAAACGCAGCTCACCCCCAAGGCTTTAGGGCAGCAGCAATTCCATGATCAGCATGAATGCAAGCACTCTATTTGCAATTCAGAAACACGAAAGCCAAAAGCAGTGACCAAAAACTAGAGCAGTAAGCTGGGAAGGAGTATGCTGCTCCCCTAAAACGAACCACCTACCTCCACTTGTACACATTGTGACTTTGAATAAGAAGCCTCACTCACCTCCCCTATACTACTGGTGGACCCAAAGAAGCAAACAAATACATTGTCCTGGTTATGATGCACAAGGGCATCCATTTGATGATTCTTTTCACGTCTGCCACTATCCCCCTCTAACTGACTATTTGCTATCATCTTTGTTAATATGACGTAAAGTTAGATGTTTGTCGTCTGTGTTTGTGTGTGTCCATATGTCTGTGTTGCAGTGTGTTATTTTTAGATAGGGGGTTGGTGTATTTGAACTGTTTTTCAGACAGATAGGATTTTCATCCTAACCACTGAGTCCTTCAGCTCTCTAGCAAGCACAAACCTGACATTTCCTCGACACAATGAAGAGCGGATCCCATCACAACATTTTAGTAATTACTATACCACAGTAACAAATATTTAACTCATTCCTTAACACACACTGTATACACACAGCATTATACGACAACACTGGCACTAGGACATCACATCCATATATTAAATTTAACCATAACATGATCAGTACTACACAACAACACTGTGGTGTTACATCTCAGTAACTCCTTAACTGCCACAAACACACACTGCTACACTTTAGCACAATAACATACATCAAAATACTAGCAGATATCACAGCTATTTATTAACTATCACCATTACACAATCAGCACTACATCACAACACTGTGGTCTTACAACACAGTAACTCCTTAACTCTATAGTCACAAACACACTACTACACCACAACCATGGCATTATAACATAACAGTCCCCTTTAACTGCCTGTGTCACACAGACACCAACATACTACAACATTAATATAGTATTGCCATATTACACTCAACTCCCCCTATCGCAAAGCAGTGTTACACCAAAACACTGATGCTATAACACCACATTCACTTTTAATGCCATATACACCACATAACTTGGTGAAATGATAAACAACACAGGTGGAGTTAGCCGGAATGGGAACAATACAGACTATAAAAAAGCTCTTTGCCAACTCACTATGAAACAGAGCATTACTGAAATTAAATATAGCTATGTCAAGAATCTAAGTGGCAATGCTAAGATCTGCTCGGAGTTACTGCAGAATGGCACAAAATACAATGAACCGACCAATATCGCCAACATCCTGCCAGACAGTTTCAGCGCAAACTTCACCCCCCTCTCACCCCCAAAAGGGTCCATAACCATACCAGAAGAATGTAGAGTCCCTGAAATCACAGACACTCAGGTTAAAACAGCCCTGCCCAAAGCCAAAAACACAGTATCAATGGGACTGGACGGTGTCCCAGGCTGCATCCTACATGAGCTCAAAGATTAACTAACCCCTCACCTATACACACTGTTCAAACTCAGCCTCTCCACAGGCTACATACCCATAGAGTGGAGCACAGCAATGGTTATTCCACTCCACAAAGGTGGAGCCATAACAGACCTCGGGAACTATCGCCCTATAACCTGACTAGCTTGGTCTGCAAGGCTATGGAGAGCATCATCATGGAACTCATTAATAGAGACATTGGGAACCTCCAAACACTGGACCCTACCCAGTTTGGCTTTGTTAAGGGCAGATCATGCCTCCTAAACCTGGTGGACTTCTTTGAGACAGTTACCAAGGCTACAGATAAGGGAAAGGTGGTACACACAACCTACCTAGACCTCACTAAGGCCTTCAACACCATTCCCCATTCTGGTATTATAGACAAGCTCACCAGCGTGAACATAAACCCCTACGTCACAAGATGGGTTGCCAACTGGCAAATGGACAGAACCCACATGGTGAGAGTTGTGGGAGCTAGGTCCGACTCTAAACCGGTTACAAATGGTGCTCCCCAGGGCTCAGTCCTAGGATCCCTCCTGTTCAGCATATACTTCTCAGAGGTACAGGCAAGCACAGGAGGACTAAAGCTGATCAAGCTTGCAGATGACTGCAAACTAGGGGCTATAACTGACTCTCCGGCTGACACAGACATCCTCCAAAAGGGTCTCACTGAGACGGATACCTGGTGTCAAAATCATGGCCTCAAGTTAAATGCCAAAAAGTGCATAGTCATCCCCTTTGGAAAAAACAAAGTACCCACAAACTACCACATAGGTGGTACTCCCCTAAATACGGAAGACGTAATAAGGGATCTGGGGACCCAAGTAGATAATAATCTCACCTTTGATAATCACATTGCCAAAGTGGTTAGAAAATCCTTCTACGTGGCCCAACTAATCACAAAAGGGTTTGCATCCAGATCAAAAGAGGTCATTGTGCCCCTCTACTCATCACTCATCAGACCCATCATAGAGTACAACGCCCCATTTGGGATGTACCTTACAAGACACCTGCAACAGCTGGAAAGACCACAGAAGTACCTCACCAAGAGGATCACTGGCCTCAAACAGATGCCCTATGCAGCTTGACTGAAGAAACTCCAGTTGTACTCAGTTGCATACCGCCTACTCAGAGGTGATCTCTGCCTGACATACAAGGCCATGTCCAACCCAGAATTGATGGACATGCTCCACCTAAAGAAAACCTTATCCCCTCGAGTCACATGCTCTAGGGATCTAAACCTCACCACAAAGTACAGTTTTGTACCTACCATAAATGTAGATGTTCGAGTGTTCACACTGCTGCAGTCATTACACTTGGGTTATCCTGCCTTCAGGCGGTCCCGCAGTCGGCCAGAGTTCCAAAGTCTTGGTCCAGCGTTGGTTGCTGTCGCCTCCTCCCTGAAGTCAGTGCGACAGGGGTATATAAGGTGCAGCCGACGCCATTTTCTTCAGTTTTTCTTGCCCCAGATGTCAGGTGCCCCCAAATAGGTAGGCAGTTCAAATTGCTAGTAAACAATACAAAAGAAAAGCAAACAACCATTTTTAGTTACCAGCAAATACTCCCCATAGGTAATAGAGGGTAGATGCCCTAGGTAAGTACCAGAAAGTAAGAGGGGAAGGAGGGAGGGTAACCTGGACTGCAGCAGTGTCAACACTCGAACATCTACATTTATGGTAGGTACAAAACTGTACTATGTTCATCGTGTTACACTGCTGCAGTCATTACACTTGGGTGGAATCCCAAAGCTGAGGTAGGGAGGCTGGATCTATAAGGCATTAGGGGTGGCTATAAGGCCCTGCAGTACAGCAGTGGCGAAGCCAGCTCTGGATTTGGAGTATAAAGGCAAATGGTAATGTTTGGTGAAGGTATGCACAGAACTCCATGTTGCTGCTTCCAGAATATCCTTGGTAGGTACTCCTCTGAGGTAGGCAGTTGAAGTGGCTGTTGCCCTGGTGGAGTGAGATCTAATGCTGCTAGGTACAGGTTTCCCATGGTGGGTATAGCAGAAACATATACAGTGTCCTATCCATTTTGAAATAGTCTGCTTTGAAATGGCTTTTCCCTGTGCTCCTGCAGCATATGCTACCAATAATTGCTCAGATTTTCTGAAAGCTTTGGTTTTGTCCAAGTAGAAGCGTAACTGTCTGTGAATGTCCAAAGAATGTAGAAGTCTCTCCCCTTTGTTCTGTGGTTTTGGATAAAATGTTGGCAAGTGAATAGTTTGGTTTAGAGCCACACTTGATTCCACCTTTGGCATAAACGTAGGGTTAGTTCTTAAAGACACCCTGTCCTGGTGGAAGATGAGGAAAGGTTCCACTGCCATTAGTGCCTGTAATTCTGAAACTCTTCATGCTGATGTTATTGCCAGTAGTAGAGCAGTTTTCCAAGAGATGTATTTTAATTTTGCTGTGTTAGCTGGCTCAAAAGGAGGCAGAGTTAATTTTTCCAAAACAAAGTTGAGGTCCCAAGTTGGTGTAGGTGCTCTACGGGGTGATCTTATGTTTTTAGCCCCTCTGAGGTATTGTTTGAGCAAAGGATTAGAAAAAATTGGTGGATCTGTGTTGTAACGAGCAGAGATAGCTGAGGCGTGGATATTGATGGATGAAAAAGAGAGGCCCTTGTCCAGCATCTCAGTTAAGTATTGCAGTATCTGAGGAATGTTTGGGACAAGAGGGTCAAGGCTGTGTGCTTGGTTCCAGGCACAGAATCTCTTCCATTTATCCGAGTATGCTTTCCTGGTGCTAGGCCTTCTGGCCTCCAGAATGACATCCATAACAGCTTTGGAGAGAGGCATTGCTTGCTAGACTAGGGAATTTTCCATGCAACTAGGTTTATGGCCTTTAGCTGGCTGTGAAATATCTGATTGTTGTGCTGTGTAGGCAACTCTGGGATTTGAGGCAAAATCCAGGGTGGTTCTTGTGCTAAGTTCTTTAAGATTGGGTACCAGTGCTGGCGTGGCCAGTCTGGTGCAATCAGTATCATTTTTGGCTCTTCCTGCCTGGCTTTTATGAGTACCTTTGGAAGGAGAGGTAAAGGAGGGAAAGCGTACACTTGTAGTTTTTTCCAGCTGAATGAGAGGGCATCCACTTTCCATGCTTGTAGATGGTAGCTCCTTGTGCAGAATTTCTGTAATTGGCAGTTCTTTGGGGAAGCAAACAGATCTATGTCCGGGCTCCACCATTTTTGGGTTATCATTCTGAATATTTGTGGATTCAGTTCCTATTCATGTGGGTCCATAATGTTTCTGCTTAGGTCGTCTGCCAGTGTGTTTTTCTCTCCTGGCAGGAATTGTGCTTGCAGATGAACTTGGTAGTTTAGAGCTGTGTTCCACAAGGTCATGGCTTGTCTGCAGAGGGGGTAGGAGTGTGTGCCCCCTTGCTTGTTTATGTACCACATAACTGTGGTGTTGTCTGTCTTTAGTAGTAATTGTCCTGGATGCAGTAGGTCCTTGAAATCTATAATAGCATTTTGTACAGCTAGCATCTCTTTTTGATTGATGTGGAGATGTCTTTGCTCTGTGGGCCACTCGCCCTGGATACATTTTCCTGCCATGTGTGCTCCCCAGGCGTAATCCGATGCATCTGTTGTCAGTGTCTGCCTGACTGTGTGTTGAGTGAAAGGCTGTCCCTTGATGAGGTGACAAGCTTGTGCCCACCATCGAAACTCCTGTTGTAGGCAAGGAATTAGTGGTATAACTGTTTCCAAACTTTGACAGTGTTGAGACCATACGCTCTTTAGGTACCATTGTAGTTTCCTCATATGCATTCTGGCATATGGAATTAGTAGTATGCAAGATGCCATGTAGCCCAAGGCCTGCAGAATTTTTCTTGCAGGGAGTTGGGTCTTTGTTGCCATTAATTGAAAATATTGAGTCAGTTGTCCTTGCTTGTCTGGCGTGAGATAAGCCATCTGGGCCGTTGTGTTCAAGCTGGCACCCAGGAATATTATCTGTTGTGAGGGCACTAGTTTTGATTTATTTTCGTTGACTGTGTACCCTAGGCAACTTAATAACTTTTTTTATGTACGCCAGATGCTTTAGTAGAATGTCCTTTCTCTCTGCTTGAATCAGGCAGTCGTCCAGGTATGGATAAATTTGAATTCCTTTTTGCCTGCAAAATGCAATTACTGGTGCCAGGCATTTTGTGAAGACCCTGGGCACAGTAGATAAGCCAAGAGTACAGAGAATTGATAGTGCATTGAACCAGCTAGAAATCTGAGGTATCTTCTGCAGTTTTGTCTGATAGGGACATGCAGGTATGCCTCTTTGAAGTCCAAAGTCACGAGCCAAGCTTTCTTGCCCAGCATGGGAAGAAGCTGCTATAGTGTCAACATCTTGAATTTCGGAACATCCAGGTAAGTGTTTAGTGTAGAAAGGTCCAGAATGGGTCTCCAAGCTTTGTCCTTTCTGGGAACCAGAAAAGAGTCTTGAGTAAAATCCTTGTCCTTGTTCCTGTGGTGGTACCTTTTGAATAGCTCTCATGTCCATGAGTGCTGTAATTTGTTTTTGAGCCTCTGCCCATTGATTTGGTGGCGGATTTGGCATTCCTTTTAGCCTTGGCAGGGTGTGAAAATGGAACCTGTAACCTTGAGATACAATGTTGAGAACCCATTTGTCTTTGGTGATGCAATGCCAGTTGTGATAGAAAAGTGCCAGTTTTCCTCCTAAGGGGGCTGCCAAGAGAGAATTGTTTGGCAGCTGTAGTGGAAAGTCATTGAAGCTGTTTTTTATAAGGTTGAGGCCTGTCTTCCCCTTCTTTCTGGCCTGGTGTGCCCCATTGTTGAGGCCTGTAAGGGCCTTGTGTCTGACCTCTACCTCTTGGACGTCTGTATCTGCCCCTTTGAGGTCTATCTGTGACTGGAAAGGACCAATTCTTTGTTGGCCAATTTCTGCTAAAACGAGGAGGCTGAACCTGTAAGAAATCTTTCACCATTTGCATAGATTTTGCCTTATCCTCCATCTTCTTTAATACCTCCTCTGCCTTAACTCCAAACAGCACATCCCGCTGCAAAGGTGCATCCAATAATTTGACCTTAACATGATCTGGTAACGTATCTTCTTTTAACCAAGCATGCCTTCTAATGACAGAGCCTGTAACTGCTGCTCTACAGGAGGCCTCTAAGAAATCAAACCCACCTTTGCAAAGTATGTTTTCCCATTTGTTCAGCTGCATGCAATAAATCCTGTATTTCTTTTAAGTTAGGAGGATCTGAATCTGGAAGCATCTTTTGTTTCAACTGAGACATCAAAAATTGCTGACATTTTAGCATGTGAAACTGGCAATTCAAGGCTCTCATTGCTAAAGTTGCAGATGTATATACCTTCTTTCCCCATCTGTCTAATGCTCTGGAATCTCTGTCAGAGGGAAAGTACAGTTTTGTACCTACCATAAATGTAGATGTTCGAGTGTAGACACTGCTGCAGTCATTACACTTGGGTGAAAGATTTCTTACAGGTTCAGCCTCCTCGTTTTAGCAGAAATTGGCCAACAAAGAATTGGTCCTTTCCAGTCACAGATAGACCTCAAAGGGGCAGATACAGACGTCCAAGAGGTCAGACATAAGGCCCTTACAGGCCTCAACAATGGGGCACACCAGGCCAGAAAGAAGGGGAAGACAGGCCTCAACCTTATAAAAAACAGCCTCAATGACTTTCCACTACAGCTGCCAAACAGTTCTCTCTTGGCAGCCCCCTTAGGAGGAAAACTGGCACTTTTCTATCACAACTGGCATTGCATCACCAAAGACAAATGGGTTCTCAACATTGTATCTCAAGGTTACAGATTCCATTTTCACACCCTGCCAAGGCTAAAAGGAATGCCAAATCTGCCACCAAATCAATGGGCAGAGGCTCGGATGCCTGTCCTTGCGCTTTTTATGCATTGTGGTCATCGGAATTTCCGATGGCATGGTGTAATTGAATTTTCTACCAAAATAATGTCGGGCAAAATCAAACCGACGTTTAATAGTGCGCTTGTTAAACCTAGCACAAAACCGACAGTGACGTTGTGGTCAGGGCCTAGGCATGGAATACAATAGGAGTGGAAATCCTTATGAGGTATTTGCTTCCCACAAGAAATACAGTTATTAACTTTTACTGACATCAGTCTGAGGCAAGAAAAAGTTTCCCCAATGGGGTACTTAGCTCTTTTAGAAGACTTCAGTTCTGGATTTGGAATGAAAATCTCAGGAGTCGGCCGACCGGTACTTGCGAACTGCTTCTGCTTCGGGCACCGAACGGCAAGAAAGACTGAAGAAAATGGCGTCGGCCGCATCTTATGTCTTATCTTATCCCTGTCGCACTGACGTCAGGGAGGAGGCGACAGCAACCAACGCCGGACCAAGACTTTGTAACTATGGCCGAATGCGGGACCGCCTGATGGCAGGATAACCCAAGTGTAATGACTGCAGCAGTGTAACACGATGAACATCAATAAATAAGACGGGCTGGAGGGATAGACTCCTGTCCCAGAGACTTCCCATGCTTTGGAACAAGATCCCAATCTACATTAGGCAGAGCTCCTCGCTAACACTCTTCAACAGAAATCTTGACGAGTGGATGGGAAACAGAAAGTTTACCTCGGGGATCACTTCAGTGGCTCTGCTGGACAGAGGCACAGGGAACTAATCTAAGGGGGTGGCGAAAGCCAACACATTCTGGCTAGGCTTATAAATGCCTTCGGGCTGATAGCCTAGTACCAACTTATGAACCTATGGAGCACAGCAAACTTGCAAAAGTTTACCAAAATTAAGAATTTTACATATATATATATATATATATATATATATATATATATATATATACACACACACACACACACACATATATATATATATATATATATATATATATATAATTTCTACTTAAAAAGACTTCTACATACTCTCATATCACCAGCAGTGCAGACAACATTCAACGGTAATGTAACTCTCCCTAAAGTCCTACAGGCGGTATCTCGAAAATGTAAAAGAATAAAGGAAAGAATAAAGCACTATTATACGGTATATATGCACATGAATTTTAAGGTTTGTTTCTTACAGTTATGTACACAGTAACTGTGAGTTAATTCTCCTTACTGAAAGGCTGGTTATTGCACTGGTCGTCTGCACTTGTTATGTGCAGAAAACATACAGAAATTACACAGAGCACATTTTCAATTAAAATATTTTATACGATAAAAGCTTTATGGAGAACCAGTGCATTCCAGTACCTCTTATTTGCATCCTCTAACTCAGAGTCATACATTCTTAAAGCAAAGTAAATATTTGGTAATTCCATTTATTGTACAATTACAAAACCTCAGTGTTATACTACATACACGTTAGAATATGTAAGCAAAAGAAGTGTAGAGTAACAAACATCTGGTTCAAGGCTCCAGAGAGCACACCTGCATTACCAGGCTATAATTCATACCACACCTTTCGGCCACCTAACCTGGACCGAAACACTAAAGGCGGAGGCATGTCCATATTCATTAAGGATATCCACACCCCCAGGCTACTTGCTCAGCATAACGCATCCGAGATTATCCAAGTGCAACTAACTCTGGGCAAGACCACAATCCAAACTGTAACTTGCTACAGATCCCACTCCTCATTTCTTGATACACTGGAAAATATTACGGTACAACCCAACACCCTCATAATGGGCGATTTCAACTACCCCACCATTAAATGGGAAAACTACTCATGTACTAACTCTTTTGCCCAATGTTTTCTGAAATTCATAAATTCCAATGCCTTGGATCAACTTATCCACGCCCCCACCAGGAGCAGCAATATCCTAGACCTGGTCATTACCAACATGGGTGACCGGTGTTCCACACCAGAGGTCAATTCCTCGTTGGTCAGATCCGACCACAAGTTAATCACCCTAAACATCCACATCCCGCCCCCACCCACCATTAGGGAAACAACCGTAAAAAGTTTCTCCAAAGCCAACTTCACGCTTCTTAAGACAGAAGTGGCAAACTTCACGACACCCATGCAGACGGACAATACAGCTACGACTGCTGAATCCTACACAAATGCACTTTATAAGCACTTACACGAGTGCGTGGATCATGCTATCCCTAACAGAACCAAGATGCTATCCTCCAAAAAAAGGAAGCCAATCTGGTGGTCCCCTGCCATAAACAAACTCTACAACAGAAGAAAGAAACTGTTGCAAAAAAGAGTAAAATCCTATGGTTGGAGGAACTCCCTGGTCAGCCTCAGTAAGAAACTGAGATCCCTCATAAAATCCTCCAAAGCTAGTTACGAAAACAAAATCTCCACTGACTCTAAAGACAACCACAAAGCATTCTATAGCTATGTCAAGAATCTCAATGGCAACATTAAGATCTGCTCTGAGTTACAGCACAATGGCACTAAATATACAGAACCAACTGACATTGCTAACAAGCTGGCAGATAGGTTCTGTGCTAACTTTACCCCTCTCTCACCCCCTAAAGGGCCCATCTCAATACCGGAAGAATGCAAAGTTGCTGTAATCATGGCTGCACAGGTAAAAACCACACTCTCCAAAGCCAAGAACACAGTATCTATGGGACCTAACAACATCCCAGGTTGCGTTCTACATGAACTACAGAATGAACTGGCACCCCACCTAAGCACCATGTTCAATCATAGCCTCACCTCAGGCTTTGTGCCCACTGAATGGTACACAGTGATGGTTATCCCACTCCACAAAGGGGGAGCCACCACAGACCCCAGGAACTACTGCCCCATTAGCCTAACGAGCCTGGTCTGCAAGGTCATGGAACGTATCATCATCGAACTTATAAACAAAGACATTGGTAATCTCCAAACTCTGGACCCCACCCAGTTTGGGTTTATAAAAGGCAAATCATGTCTCCTAAACCTGATAAGACTTCTTTGAAGCAGTCACCAAAGCCATAGACGAGGGTAAGGTGGTTCACACAGCCTGCCTAGATCTCGCCAAGGCTTTTGACACCATCCCTCCTCTGGAATTATAGACAAACTCACTAAACTAGGTATAAATCCCTATGTCACAAAATGGGTGGCCAACTGGCTCACTGACAGAACCCACACTGTGAAAGTAGTAGACTCCAAATCCGACTTCAGACCAGTGACAAGTGGAGTACCACAGGGTTCAGTCCTGGGTCCTCTCCTGTTTGGTATCTACTTTTCTGAAGTACAGGCTAACACAGATGATCTTTGGATAATGAAGTTCACAGATGACTGCAAACTAGGAGCCATAATCGAAAATCCTGACGATGTGGACATCCTACAAAAGGGCCTCACTGAGACAGATGCCTGGTGTCAAAGCCATGGCCTCAAGCTCAATGCCAAAAAGTGCACTATCATCCCCTTTGGTAAAAACTCTGTACCCATGAGCTACCACATAGGTGGTAGTCTACCTAACACTGAAAGTGTGATAAGAGACCTTGGGACACAGGTGGACAGTAGTCTCTCCATTGATAATCACATCACCACAGTAGTCAGAAAATCCTTCTACGTGGCACACCTCATCACAAAAGGTTTCTCATCCAGGAAAAAAGAGGTCATTGTTCCTCTCTACTCATCACTCATTAGACCCATTATAGAGTACAATGCCCCTTTTGGTATGTACCTCACAAGACATCTACAACAACTGGAAAGGCCGCAGAAATACCTCACAAAGAGGGTTACCGGCCTCAGATGCCCTACGCAGACCGTCTCAAAAATCTCCAGCTTTACTCTGTCGATTATCGCCTACTCAGAGGCGATCTCTGCCTAACATACAAAGCTATGTCAAACCCAGAGCTGTCGGACATGCTCCACTTAAAGAAATCCCAATCCCTCCAAGCTACACGCTCTAGGGACCTAAACCTCGTCACTACAATAAACAGAACATACTGGAGGAATAGATTCCTGTCCCAGAGACTTCCTATACTGTGGAATAAACTATCTATCTATATCAAACAAAGCTCCTCATTAGCACTCTTCAAGAAAAATCTTGATGATTGGATGGGAAATAGGAAATTCACCCCAGGGATCACCTCTGGGACTCTGCTCAACAGGGGCACTGGAAAATAATTTTCTTGGGTGGCGAAAGCCAGGGTACCTTTTTGGCTAGGCTTATATATAGGCCCTAGGGCCGATAGCCTAGTACCTACCTATGAAGCTATATGATGGGTACAGTGGGGTATAGTCTTCCTTCGTAAATACTACAGACTTTCTCTTTCTTTAAATTACTATTTTTCACTTCCTTTCGTTTGTGCATTTTGATGCTCAGTTTCAGTTTTTATACAACACTTTTATTGATTTATCACTTAAGACATAGGCAAACATACATTTTTATAAAAAAGATACCATATCAGCATGTTCCCAGTTACAAATATTATACATCTCATTTGTTTTTTTTGTATAACTATAATCAATTCGACGTTTTATAAATTGCTCAGTTCCTGCCTTTCCTTAAACCTCACTCCTCCCGAACATTATTCTGCATGCATTGTTCCCGGAATTTCCATTTTTAAATATAACTTGCTCCTACCATTTTGTAAAGATCCACTTCCATTTGTTATCTCTGTTAGAATATTCAGCGTTTCAAACACAGCTGGTTTACACTTTCATTTTCATTTTCTAGTAACAGCCACCAAAATGAAATGTAACAAGGCCTTATATCTCTAGGCCGTTAAGGTCCTGTGTCCCAGCTCAGAAGAATCACTGCCTTAGTCCCTTAGTACCTGGATACTATTTTTAGCCACTAGCATATTTATATTACCTTGCTCTAAACTTTGTATATAGTTTTATGTTATTTTACTGTTAAATGTATATAATATCTTCTATATCTACTTACTGTTTTTTTTAAGTAACAATTACTTATTGGCTGTTTGTATCTGTCTTGGAGCTTTTCTCCCCGGGCCTCTACTGAAAATGGACATGTATCCAGCTGGACTAGCCCGGTCAACAAATGTAAAATAAATAAATAAAATAAATAAATAGTTACACCCATTTGTTCACCCAGTATTTCTGACAGAGTACTCTGCAGGGAATTGTTAAAGTCTGTCAACTCATTACACTTCCAAAACATATATTCCCAGTTACTTATTTCTTCCCCATCACACCTCCAACAATTGTTATCTACCTGAGGAAAAAATTCTTTGGAGTCTGCTTGGGGTACAAAAGTATCTATTCAAACACTTCCAGGCAAAAATCCTAAATCGTCTAGACATTGTTGCATATTTGGGATTCATACATACGTCCTCCCATTGTTTCCTTGTGAATTGTTTAGTCAGTCTCTCTCTTCCCTATCTTTTCTAACCTGCTCTGATTAATTCCTACAGTTATAGTGTAGTATTTTACATGCCCTTCTAACTGTCCCTTTACTGACAGCAGCTTCTGTTCTAGATTCAGCTCTACTAGAGCAGGTCTTTCACTTAATGTTCCCCTATCCAATGCTCTTTGCCAAAAGTCTGAAATAAATCCCTGACAGGGAAGGCAGTCTTTAGTTTGCAGTCCAAAGATCTTGTTAGCCTCTTCTTATTCTATTACCATTCCCTCTCTAGTTATTTGCCCCCACTGCTACATTTCTTCTAGCCTCTTTTCACGATTCCTTCCAGTTTCACAGTTCTTTCCTAGGTACCCACTCAGGATATATATGGCTGTTTATATGGCATAATTTTCTGACTGTAAACCCAGAAAGGTCAGGACCATGTAGCTTATATTCTTGGATATGCACACACAATCCTTTTCAGGGATTTTCTCCAAGACACTTTCCTCCTTCCTCCAAGTGATGTCACTTAACTGGTATGTAGTTACCTTGGTCTAGTCTCAACTTGTGGAGTACAGTTAATGTTAAACACCTTTCAGTCTTGTGGGACTATACCTTCCCCCGAAAGGGTTTCCTATAAGCAGATAATTTTCTGTACCCAGGTCTCCAGTGAATTGGACTGTGACATTACACTTATCATACTAATTCTGCCTTTCCTCGTGCAGGGTGTTTCTCTCTCCTCTACAACTGTGTGATTGTGGAGATGGCACATTTAAGTAATGGGGGATGGCAGCACAGCCTCCCATGGAGCTGCAGGGGACTTGCCCCTCTTCAAAAACATTATTATACTATTTTGAAAAATGGCGTTTAGGAAAGTTGTGTTGTTGACTGGTTGTAATTGATCAGATTGGGTCTTGGCTGGCTAGGTCTTTATCATTCATAGGACAAGCCTGCAAGAAAACACCTGTTATACAGTGATACTAGAGGGATGTGTAGCACTTCAGTTAAGCACTCGGTTCCTTTTATTTCTTGGTACTATCTAGGACCCCCAAATCCTTTTCATGGATTTTCTTTTTATTGTACATGTTACTGTTGATCATTAGTGAATAAATGACTCTCTGCCCACTGCATCAGAGATTAGTACTGCTCTTAAACACATGCTTTGCAACCTTGATTCATTTGTTTTTAGTATAATCTGGAGACGTGTACCCTGAGTCACCCCTAAAAAGAGGTATCCTGAACCACTGGGATTTATTCTTTTATCAAAATGTAATAAACAAACAAATACAATGGAACTTGTTGAAGACTTTATGTATCTAGACTTAATATTATGTAACTGTCTTAACTGTAACTTTTCATGTATGTTTTGATTGTGTTTATGCCCTATGACCTGGGTCATGGAAAAAACAGTCTTTGGACCAGGTCAATACATTTAAAATAAAGAAAACAATGACCAGCATGCCCTGTGGAGAATGAATAATAGGAATGGTAACATAGCAGGAGTTAAAATAAAATAAACATGCAATCAGATGATTTTTTTTTCTATATTTTTCAGATGATGATTTTGAAGACCTATGGACTGTCTTTGTTGAACTAAACAAAGTCTCATGTACTAACTATGGTGCTTAAGAATATGTAAAGTACAGTTGTGCACACTTACCATAAATGTAGATGTTCGAGTGTATTCACTGTTGCAGTCATTACACTTGGGTAATCTGCTGGCAGGTTGCCCTCAGTCGGCCTGATTAACAAAGTCTTGGGTCCTGCGTTGGTTGCTGTCCCTTCTTCCATGATGTCAGGTCGTCAGGGGTATAAAACATGCAGCCGACGCCATTACATCAGTTTTTCTTGCCCCAGATGTTAGGTGCCCATTACATCAGTTTTTCTTGCCCCAGATGTCAGGTGCCCCCCAAATAGGGAGCAATATATATATATATATATATATATATATATATATATATATATATATATATATATAGATATATATGAAGGAACAAAATATACCTCTAAACAAAAGCAAATACATCAAAAAGGCTTTTAAGCATAGTAAAAGAAGAGGTATAGTAAAAGAAAAACAGGGGGCTGGAGGGAGTGTAACCAGGACTCCAACACTGAATACACTCGAACATCTACATTTATGGTAAGTGTACACAACTGTACTATGTTCATCGTGTTTCACTGTTGCAGTCACTACATTTGGGTAGATTTCCCAAAGCTAAGGTTGGGAGAATGGATATATACAGCATTAGGAGCGGCTATAAGGCCCTGCAAAACAGCAGTGGCAAAGCCAGCTCTGGATTTAGAGAAAATTGGTAAGTGATAATGCTTGGTGAAAGTATGAACTGAACTCCAGGTAGCAGCTTCTAGAATATCCCTGGTAGGAACACCTCTGAGAAAAGCTGCTGAAGTAGATGCAGCCCTGGTGGAATGAGATCTGATCCCCTGGGGAATAAGTTTTCCATGGTGCTTATAACAGAAGTGAATACAATGGCTTATCCATTTAGAAATGGTTTGCTTTGAAACAGCCTTCCCCTCTGCCCCTGCAGCAAATGCTACCAGCAGTTGTTCAGATTTTCTTTGAGACTAAGTCCTTTCCAAGTAGAATCTAAGTTGTCTGTGTACATCCAAGGAATGCAGAATCCGCTCCCCCTTGTTCTGTGGATTGGGAAAGAAAGTTGGCAAATGAATGGACTGATTAAGAGCCATACTGGATACCACCTTGGGCATGAATGATGGATTGGTCCTGAGTGACACCCTGTCTGCATGAAAGATGATGAAAGGCTCCAATGACATAAGGGCCTGTAATTGAGATATCCTTCTAGCTGAAGTGATTACTAAATGGAAGGCTGTTTTCCAGGAAAGAAATTTTAAGCCTGCAGTTGCAGCTGGCTCAAAAGGAGGTAGAGTGAGTTTCTCCAATACAAAGTTAAGGTCCCAGGCAGGGGTTGGAGCTCTCCTGGGTGGTCTCATGTTTTTGGCCCCTCTGAGATACTGCTTTAGAAGAGGATGAGAGAAGAGGGGGTGTCTGTGTTGTAATGAGCTGAAATGGCTGAGGCATGGATTTTTATTGAAGAAAAAGACAGGCCCTTGTTAAGCATCTCAGTTAAGTATTGCAAAATCTGAGGTAAATTGCGCAATTCTGTGCACATCCCTTGAGATTGATTCCAGGCACAGAATCTTTTCCATTTGTCAGCATAAGATTTTCTAGTACTAGGTGTTCTCGCTTCCAAAATGACATCCATCACAGGTTTGCTGAGGGATGCTAAGGGTGAATTTAAGTGATTAGCCAAGCTGCAAGATTCACTGTTTGGAGCTGAGGGTGCAGAATTTGGTTCTCCTGCTGAGACAGTAGGGAAGGTGTCTGAGGCAGGTGCCACAGAGAAATGTGTGATACACTGCGCAGGAGTGGGTACCAGTGTTGGCGAGGCCAGTCTGGAGCAATCAAAATCATTTTTGGTTTGTCCTGTTTGACTTTTAGTAGAACTTTGCAGAGCAAAGGCATAGGGGGAAAGGCATAGACTGACAGGTTTTTCCAGCTGAAGGACAGAGCATCCACTTTCCAGGCTTTTTTGTGATGAGTTTTTGTGCAAAATTTGTCCAACTGGTAGTTCTGGGGTGAGGCAAAAAGATCTATGTTTGGACTCCCCCACTTGCGTGTCAACATGTTGAAAATCCGTGGTTCCAGTTTCCATTCGTGAGGGTCCATGAGATTTTTGCTTAGTTCGTCTGCCAGAACATTCTGCTTTCCTGGCAGGAACTGAGCTTGTAGTTGTACTTGGTAGCTCAAGGCCGTGGGCCATGTTCCACAATGCCATGGCTAGTCTGTAGAGAGGTAGGAATGTGTACCCCCCTGCTTGTTTATGTACCACATAACCATGGTGTTGTCCGTCTTTATCAGTAATTGTCCCGGATGAAGGTAGTCTTTGAAGGCTGTCACAGCATTCTGTATAGCTAGCATTTCTTTTTGATTGATATGAAGGTGCATTTGATTTGGGCTCCATTTGCCCTGAATGCACTTCCCTGCCAGATGAGCAACCCATGCATAGTCTGATGTTTCTGTAGTTGGGGTTTGGGTGGCAGGGGGTGGTGTGAATGGCAGTCCCTTGTTTTGGTGGCAGGCCTCTGCCCACCATAGGAACAACTCTAGGCGCAGGCAAGGTATGATAGGAATTACTGTTTCCAGGCTGTGACAGTGTTGACTCCATAAACTTTTTAAGTACCACTGAAGTTTCCTCATACGCAATCTTGCATATGGAATTAGAAGAATGCAGGAGGCCATGAACCCCAAGGCTTGCAGTATTTGCCTTGCAGATAGCAGGGTTTTTGTGGTCACCTGTTTGAAGTAAGTCACCAAATGAATTTGCTTTTCTGGCGTAAGGAAAGCCATCTGGGCAGTTGTATTCAAGCTTGCACCCAAGAATGTAATCTTTTGAGAGGGTACTAGTTGAGATTTCCTTTTGTTTATGGTGTACCCTAGGCAGGTTAAAACTCTTTTTACAAATGCCAGATGTTTTAGAAGAATGGCCTGGTTTTCTGCCTGAATTAGACAATTGTCCAGGTTTGGATATATTTGAATATTTCTTTGCCTGCAAAATGCAATTACTGGAGCCAGGCACTTTGTGAATACCCTGGGCGCAGTAGACAAGCCAAAGGGCAGTGCAGAGAACTGATAATACATGCAGCCTGCTTTGAAGCATAGGAATCTTCTGCAAGATTCCCTGATTGGGATATGCAGGTAAGCCTCTTTTAAGTTGAGAGTTGCCAACCAGGCATCCTTGCCTAGCATAGGAAGTAACTGGTGAAGAGTCAGCAACTTGAATTTTGGAATGTCTAGAAAGGTGTTTAGAGTAGACAGGTCCAGAATTAGATGCCATGATTTGTCTTTTGTGGGTACCAGGAAAAGTCTGGAATAGAAACCTTGTCCCTTTTCCTCTTCTGGTACTAGTTGAATAGCCCCCATGTTTAGGAGGGATAGTACTTGTTTCTGAGCCTCTGCCCACTGATTTGGGGGCAGGTTTGGCCACCCGTTTGGAGTTGACAGCGTTTGGAAATGAAATCGGTATCCCTGGGACACTATATTTAAAACCCATTTGTCCTGGGTCATACGTTGCCAGTTTCTTGAATGAAGAGCCAGTTTTCCCCCCATAGGGGTGGCTAAAAGGTAAGTGCTTGGTAATTTCAAAGGGAAGTCATTGAGACTGTTTACCATAGGGTGGTGTCTTGTTATTTCCAGATTTGGAAGTGGATGCACCCCATTGCTTAGTTCTGAAAGTCCCTTGGGACTGAAACCTGGTGGTTTTGGAATGTCTGTGTTTGGCCATAGTGGCTCTGGAAGGAGCTGGAAAGGACCAGTTCTTAGCAGGCCAATGCCTACTAAACCTAGGAGGTTGCACTTGTAAGAAATCTTACACAGTTTGCATAGATTTAGCTTTATCGTCCATCTTTTTTAGAACTTCTTCAGCCTCATTGCCAAATAGGCGGTCCTGCTGTAAAGGAGCATCCAAAAGTTTTGCTTTAACATGATCAGGCAGAGATTGCTCCTTAAGCCAAGCATGCCTCCTAAGCACAGACCCAGTAACAGCAGCCCTACAAGAGGCCTCTAAAGAATCAAAACCACATTGCAAAGTATGTTTGCCAACTTGTTCAGCTGAATGCAATAAATCCTGCAAATCTTTATTCTCCACACAGTCAGGAATCAACATCATTTTCTATTTAAGCAGTCCCATGATATGCTGTTGATATTTTAGCATATGGAATTGACAGTTTAAAGCCCTGATTGCTAAGGTTGCGGAAGTATAAACCTTTTTACCCCATCTATCCAGCATCCTGGAGTCTCTATCAGAGGGGGTAGGATTTTTAGCAGTAGAAGCCTAAATGCCTTTGGGCACCTGAGAAATGGTTTCAGGGTCCGCAACAGGATTTTTGAAAAGGAATTTGTGGGACTCAGGAACCCTGTAGTACCTGTCTGGTTTGCTAGGGGCTGGAGGCAAGGAATCAGGGCCATACTGGATTCCAAAAACACAACATCAACAATATCTAGTACAGGAGGTACAGCCAAAGGCCTATGCTGAGGAAGAAGAAGGAAATCCCTAAGCCTCTTTTTGGATTCAGAGAAATCCTGACTTTCCCAGTGGAAATGCTCTCTTAAGGTATGTAAAGTTTCCCCAAAAGAGAAATCCTCAGGCGGAGAAGCAGAGGGAATGGAATCCTCTGCATCAGAATCCTCATAAGTAGGTATGGACAAATCCAGATCATTAGAAGAGTCAGAAGAAACAGAGTCCTTTTCAGAAGATTCAAAGTCAAATTCAATCCTAGGCCTCTTGGAAGGGGGGGGGTTGACTACCCCTGATTAGAGTAATTAAATCTTCAGCCACTTTGATCATTTGTTTTTTAGGCATAGGGGCCTGAACATGTGGCCTGGGCGTCGGTTTTTTAGACATAGATCGAGATTTATGCCATAGCACTGAAGTTGGAATCAGTTTAATATGCAAGTCTGTAGGCCTGAATACACCCTCAGAAGCCGGTGCCTGCTCAGCGGCTCCGGACCCATCCAAGGTAGAGACATCCACGGGTTCCATATCTGAAGCATCTCATGGCATGCCAGACTTTGAATGGGTCTCAGTAGAGGTCTGCGAATCAGAAGTAGTGGGTATCAGGGGCTGCAAAAGCGTCTGAGTACTGGTGAACTGGCGACTGGGTTAGGAGAAGCGTCGTTGGCAGTTTTGGACCTCAACGGCCTGTCTCATTCTTTTTCTTTGTGTTTCTTCGGTATTCCGGTAGTCAGATGGATAACTGACGTCATTTCTGGACAATTAAACCGAGAACCGAAATATTTTGAAACAAAAGTGTACCGATGATGGATAGTGCGCTGAATACATAAAGCACAAAACCGACAGCAAGGTACGTCATGGTCAGGGCCTAGGCAAGAAATACAGTACAAATGAAAATCCTTATGAGGTATTTACTTCCCACAAGTAATACAATTATTAACTTTTACTGACATCGGTAAGGAGCTAGAAAAAGTTTCCCCAACAGGGTACTTAGCTTTAAGCTAAAGACTTCGGTTCTGAAACTCGAAAACGAAAATTTCAGGAGTTGGCCGACCGACACTTGCGAACTGCTTCTGCTTCGGGCACCACACGGCAAGAAAGACTGGGGCAAGAAAAACTGATGTAATGGCGTCGGCTGCATGTTTTATACTCCTGACGACCTGACGTCATAAAAGAAGGGACAACAACCGACGCAGGACTCAAGACTTTGTTAATTAGGCCGACTGAGGGCAACCTGCCAGCAGATTACCCAAATGTAATGACTGCAACAGTGAAACACAATGAACATCAACATTGTCTAAGTTGTCTGCAAAGTAAACCAGATCATGCACGCAAAAAACATACAGACACACACACACACACACACACACACACACACACACACACACACACACACACACACACACAGATGGATGAATGCATAGACATATAAGGAAAAAAAAAGCTTTGCCCCTCTTCAAAGAAGTCCAATTATCTGCCTCCAGAGGTATTATATATAAAAGTCACTTTTTAACTTCACTAATCTTTTCTCCACTGCCTCCTTCATTTCCTCAAGATATAGGAACATCAGTATAACAAAAGACAAAAGAAATATAACAAAAGAAGGTAGATTTCTGAAGAAAGTTATGTAAATATCTAGTATGGAACACGTGAATTCAGTAATTGGTACAACTACTGGGCTAGACTGGATGGAAATTACATTTCACAGGAAAATTCAACACATATCCAATAACTATTTTAGATTATGCACCGATAACAACTAATATATATATATGCAGGGTAATGAAGTAAAAATGAGACACTAGCACTTCCTCACCTACCTGTTAAACAGAGAGGAATTTAAAGAATGGTTAGTAGAAATTATTCCAGAACTATTAGGGCAGGTAGAAATTTCTTCAGAAGTTACAGCTGATAAGTGGAATAAAATGAAAGTGGAGCTTAAAAATAGGGTAGAAATAAAACAAGAGATATGGTTAAGCAGTAACAAGAATTACTTAAGAGGGCCTGACTAAGGTTAAAGTATTGCAGAATAAGGGGAGACTGACAAAACAAGAAGAGGCACAACTGCAGAGTTTTAAATAGAAAATAAGGGAGTATCTGGATAATATACATGAGTTTAGAAAGACTGATGTTAAGGAAAGTACAGTTTTGTACCTACCATAAATGTAGATGTTCGAGTGCTCAGACAGCTGCAGTCATAACAGATGGGGTTATCCTGCCGCGGGTCCTCGGTCGGCCGAATTCCAAAGTCTAGGTCCGGCGTCGGTTGTCGTCGCTTCTTCCCTGACGTCAGTGCGGCAGGGGTATAAAAGAGCCAACCGACGCCATCTTCTTCAGTTTTTCTTGCCCCAGATGTCAGGTGCCCCCAGAAGGAAGGCAAAACATAAACTTATGTAATCATGCAATATAGAATAATCAAAAAACAGTAGTTGCAAGCAAATACACCATAAAAGAATACCCCAAATAGGTTGTATGAGAAGGTGTTTGTCATAGGGCCTGTCCTAAGAGGGGAGGGAGGGGGGGAAACCTGGACTGCAGCTGTATGAGCACTCGAACATCTACATTTATGGTAGGTACAAAACTGTACTATGTTCATCGTGCATACAGCTGCAGTCATAACAGATGGGTAGAATCCCAAAGCTAAGTAGGGGTGGCAGGCACTAAGTGGAACTAGGAGAAGCAAGGATGCCCTGCAAGACAGCTGTGGCAAATCCCGCTCTAGATTTTGAGTAAAGTGGAAGGTGATAGTGTTTGGAGGAAGTGTGTACTGAACTCCAAGTGGCTGCTTCCCAAATGTCCTTGGTAGGAACCCCCCTGAGGAAAGCTGTAGAGGTAGTTGTGGCCCTTGTGGAATGGGACCTGATGCTAGATGGCACAGCTTTTCCATGAAATGAGTAACAAAAGCGTATGCAGTGGGCTATCCATTTTTAGACTGTCTGTTTGGAGATAGCCTTTCCTTGAGCACCTGTAGCATAGGACACAAAGAGTTGCTCGGATTTCCTAAATGGCTTTGTCCTGGCCAAATAATAACGTAGTTGTCTGTGAATGTCCAAGGAATGCAGTAGTCTTTCCCCTTTGTTTTGTGGGTTAGGGTAAAAGGTAGGTAAGTGGATAGTCTGATTCAAGGCTACACTGGATACTACCTTTGGCATAAAGGTAGGGTTGGTTCGTAAAGAAACTCTGTCCTGATGGAAAATGATGAAAGGTTGCACAGCCATGAGGGCCTGTAGTTCCGAAACCCTGCATGCTGAGGTGATAGCCAGAAGGAAGGCTGTTTTCCATGACAAATATTGTAGTTCTGTTGAAGCAGCTGGCTCAAATGGAGGAAGGGTCAGTTTTTCCAATATGAAGTTGAGGTCCCAAGCAGGGACTGGTGGTTTCCTTGGGGTTTTATATTCTTAGCCCTCTGAGGAACTGTCTTAAGAGAGGATGAGAGAATAAAGGAGGATCTGTGTTGTATTGTGCAGAAATGGCTGAAGCATGGATTTTGATGGAGGAGAAGGAAAGTCCACTGTTTAACATCTCAGCTAGGTACTGTAATATTTGAGGTATATTTATTACCCAAGGATTCTGGCCCTTTTTCTGATTCCAGGCACAAAACCGCTTCCATTTGGCGGAGTAGGCTTTTCTAGTAGAAGGTCTTCTGGCCTCCAAGATGACATCCTGCACCTCCTTGGAGAGGAGGGTCTGTTGTGAAATCAAAGGATTCTCCATGCGGCTAGATTTAGGGTTTTGACCTGGCTGTGAATAGTTTTGAAGTTGTGCTGGGACAACAGATGAGGCACTAGAGGTAGGATCCATGGTGGGGAATGCGTCAGGCTCTTCAGGAGTGGATACCAGTGTTGTCTTGGCCAGTCTGGAGCAATGAGAATCATTTTCGGCCTCTCTGCTCTGGCTTTTAGTAGAACTTTGGGCAGCAGAGGGAGAGGCGGAAAGGCATAGACTGTCAGTGTTGTCCAATTGAAGGAAAGTGCGTCCACTTTCCAGGCCTGCGGATGATAGGTCCTTGAGCAAAATTTTTTCAGTTGGTAATTTCTGTGGGTAGCAAAGAGATCTATGTCTGGCTGTCCCCATGCCTGAGTTATCTTTGCGAAAACTTGAGGATGCAACTTCCATTCGTGTGGATCTGTCATATTTCTGCTTAGGCTGTCTGCCAGTGTGTTTTCCTTCCCTGGCAGGAATTGTGCCTGAAGTTGGATTTGCAATTCCAGAGCTGTGTTCCAAAGGGTCATGGCTAGTCTGCACAGGGGTATGAATGAGTTCCCCTGTTTGTTTATGTACCACATCACTGTGGTGTTGTCTGTCCTTATCAATAGCTGGCCTGGATGCAGTAGGTCTTTGAAGGCCATAATAGCATTTTGCACTGCTAGCATTTCCTTTTGGTTGATGTGTAGGTGCTTCTCTTTTTGGGACCATTTTCCCTGAATGCATTGATCTTTCATGTGCGCCCCCCAGGCGTAGTCCGAGGCGTCTGTTGTGATGATTTGATTTGCTTGGGGTATGCAGAAAGGGAGACCTTTGTTTCTTTGGCATGCTTGAGCCCACCACAGAAATTCCTTTTGAAGACATGGAATGAGTGGTATAATTGTTTCCAAACTGTGGCTGTGTTGAGACCATAAGTTTTTTAGGTACCACTGAAGTTTCCTCATATGCAGCTTTGCACATGGGATCAGCAGGATGCAAGATGCCATGAATCCCAGAGCCTGCAGGACTTTCCTTGCAGTCAGCCTGGTGAAGGTTGCCATTTTGCTGAAGTATTGAGATAGTTGCCCTTGTTTGTCTGGCGTGAGGTAGGCCATCTGGGTGTTTGTATTCAAGCTGGCACCCAGGAAAATTATTGTTTGAGAGGGTATTAGTTTTGATTTCTTCTTGTTGACTGTGTATCCCAGAAAGTTCAACAGTCTTATTACAAACGCCAGGTGTTTCAGAAGTATGTCCTTGCTGTCCGCTTGGATCAGGCAGTCATCCAGATATGGGTATATTTGTATTCCTTGAAGTCTGCAGAAGGCAATTACTGATGCCAGGCATTTCGTAAACATTCTGTGCGCGAAATCTGAGATATCTTCTGCAATCTTGTCTGATAGGGACATGCAGGTATGCCTCCTTGAGGTCCAATGTTACCAGCCAAGACTCCTTGCCCAGCATGGGAAGAAGCTGCTGTAATGTGAGCATCTTGAATTTTGGTACCTGTAAATATGTGTTTAGGATGGATAGATCTAAATAGGTCTGCAATCTTTGTCCTTCCTTGGTACCAGGAATAGTCTGGAATAAAACCCTTGACCTTGTTCTTTTGCAGGCACCTCTTGAATAGCTTTCATGTCCATGAGAGCTGAAATTTGTTTTTGTGCCTCTGCCCTTTGATTTTGTGGCAGGTTTGGCATGCCTCTCATTTTTGGAAGGGTGTGAAAGTGGAATCTGTAGCCTCTGTCTATAATGTCCAGGATCCATTTGTCTTTTGTGACAATATGCCAATTTTTTGAGAATAATGCCAGTTTTCCACCTAAATGTGCTGCCATTAAAGCTTTGCTTGGCAGGTAAAGGGGAAAGTCATTGTGTCTGTTTTCTGAATGACTGTGATCTATCTTCTCCACCTCTTGGGGTTGGTGCTTGCCATTGCCTGGCTCTGAATGATTCTTGAGATTGCCCTCTACCTCTCGGGTGCCTGTATCTGCCTCTTTGAGGTCTGTCTGTGGCTGGAAAGGACCAATTATTTGAAGGCCAGTTTCTGCTGAAACGTGGAGGTTGTACCTGCAGGAAATCTTTCACTGTTTGCATTGATCTCGCCTTTTCCTCCATTTTCTTTAGTACCTCCTCAGCTTTAACACCAAACAATACATCTTTTTGAAGAGGTGCATCCAGTAATTTAGCTTTGACATGATCTGGTAAGGCTTGTTCTTTGAGCCAAGCATGTCTACGTATGACAGACCCTGTAACAGCAGCTCTACATGAGGCCTCTAAAACATCAAAACCACATTGCAAGGTATGTTTACCCACTTGCTCTGCACTATGCAACAAATCCTGCAACTCTTTTAAATCTGGTTGCTCAGGTTGTGTCATTTTGCTTTTCAACTCAGATAATAAAAACTGTTGATACTTTAACATATGGAACTGACAGTTTAATGCCCTCATGGTTAAAGTGGCTGAGGTATACACCTTTTTCCCCCACCTTTCTAAAGCTCTGGAATCTCTCTCTGAAGGTAAAGGGTTTTTAGCAGTAGAGGCCTTAATTCCCTTGGGACCCTGTGAAATAGTTTCTGGGTCAGCAGTATGGCTTTTGTATAGGAACTGGTGTGAATCTGGAACCCGGTAATACCTGTCAGGTTTAACAGGAGCCGGAGGTAAAGAATCTGGGCTGAGGCTGGCTTCTGTGTACAGATCATCTAATATATCTAAGACAGGAGGGATAGCTAGAGGCCTATGCTGGGGGAGCAAGAGAAAATCCCTGAGCCTTTTCTTGGAATCTGAGTAATCTTGGCCTTCCCAGTGAAAGTGTTCCCTCAAAGTATGTAGGGTTTCCCCAAAAGAGTAGTCCTCAGGGGGGGAGACCGAGGGAATAGACTCCTCTGCATCAGAGTCTTCAAAAGGAGAATATGTATATTCCTGGTCCTCAGAATGCTCAGAGGTAATAGAGGCTTGATCTGAGGAAGGGTAGTCTTCCTCTAATCTGGGCCTTTTGTCCGAGGGGGGTTGAGAACCCCTGATAAGAGAAATCAAATCCTCAGCCATTTTGAGCATCTGTTTTTTAGGCATGGGGCCTTGACAGGGGGTCTGTGGTCCTTGTTTTTTAGCTATCATGGCTGCTTTAGATTTTGTGAAAGCCTTAATGGAGAAGGAGGAAGGCCTGAAGACACCTTGAGAAATGGCAGGCCTGTCTAAACTCTGGGTTTCCCCACCAAAAGTGGCGTCAGTATCTGTAGTCGGAGTGGGGGCCGAGGAGCCTGCGACCTCGGGCACAGAAGACACCGGTAATGAAGTGTCATCGGTAGTCAGGGGCTGCGTAGGCGCCTCGCTGAGAACCGGAGAACCGGTAGTCAGCCTTAACGTGGTGTCAGTAGAAGTCGCGGACCTCGTATGTCGGTCCTTATCCTTGCGTCTTTTACCCAAAACTGGAGTCGGAGTATCCGACGTCATAATGTAATTACATTTTTTACCAAAATAGTGATGGGCGAACTCCGCCCGATGCTTAATAGTGCGTTTGTTGAATCTAGCACAAAAACGGCAGGCCAAGACGTCGTGGTCTGGGCCTAAGCAAGGAATACAGAAAGAGTGGAAATCCTTATGCGGTATTTGCTTCCCACATGAAATGCAATTATTAACTTTGTCTGACATCGGTCTGAGGCAAGAAAAGTTTCCCCAACGGGGTACTTAGCTTTCAAGAAGACTTTGGCTGAAATATCTTCATAAATCTCAGGAGCTGGCCGACCGGCACTTGCGAACTGCTTCTGCTTCGGGCACCGCGCGGCAAGAAAGACTGAAGAAGATGGCGTCGGTTGGCTCTTTTATACCCCTGCCGCACAGACGTCAGGGAAGAAGCGACGACAACCGACGCCGGACCTAGACTTTGGAATTCGGCCGACCGAGGACCCGCCTGACGGCAGGATAACCCCATCTGTTATGACTGCAGCTGTATGCACGATGAACATCTGTTTTTGACAATAACTCCAGAGCAAAAAAACTTTTAGCACAATGACTTAGGCAACAGAAAGTAGAAAGGGTTGTTGCCAAACGTAGGGATCTTATAACAAGAAAAATAACCAGAGATCCTATACAGGTATTACAGATAGTCTGGAAATGTTAGGACATTTTGTGTAAAGCAAAGAAATGTGGAAATCAAGAAAGAGCACATATGGAAATATGTATGGAAGAGCATGCCAAAGTTAGAGGTAGATGAGGCTCAACAATTAACAGTTAAGAGAGGAGGAGATGAGATAAAAATGAAGACATATAATCAATCTGCATGAAAATCTCCAGGAAAAGATGACATTTCTGTGGAAGAAAATGATAAAGATCTGGAAAGTTTTCTTTAACAGTATTTTAAAAGGAGGGGAAGCACCAACATCCTAGAAGAAAGCCATGACGTCTCTAATACCGAAAGATGTTTAAGACCCATCAGACCCAGCTTCGCATAGGTCCATTTCAATTTTAAACAAATGTCAAATAAATAAATATAAATAAATAAATATAAACAAATAAAGGTGTTAAAAAAGACAAAGGGACATAATTGTTTACAAAAAAGTATAACTGTTTACACCGGGAAAGTCTGATTTGGAATTAAAACCCCTTTTCAGCAGAGATCCGAGGGGAAAAGCTCCAAGATTATATACACAAAATTATTCTGACAATGTGCAAAACATCTAATAAAGCAAAAGCATTTATTAGGTTATAACAGTAAACTGTCCTGATTTTCGTAGATTGTCCAGATTTTTGCTTTGTATTTTTGGTCTGCTCCTCATACAATTTCTGGTTTTCAGGCAAATCTCTGAGGATTGAAGTCACTAAATAAAGAACACTGATGTTCAGAATGTCAAGATATAAATACTGACTGACATTCATGAATGGCCGATGTTTCCCAGGGCAAGTAAACACTTGCCCTCCATGTGGAAATATGCCTTTTCCCCACTGTAGTGCAATCTGAGAGTTGGTATATATAGTTAGGGGCCTGATGTGTTTACGTTCAGTGTTGGGCAAGTATTTACTTGCCATGGGAAACATCAGCCATTTGTGATTGTTAGTTTTCGGTATTGTTGTCTCGACATTCTGGACATCAGTGTTATAGGCTTCGGGATTTGAAAGGTAATCCAAAGTTAACACACACACACACACACACACACACACACACACACACACACACACACACACGCACAAACAGAAGGAATTATACGTTTTTCCTTGACATGTTTTGTAGGCGTGTTTCCCCTAGCACTTTACTAATGCATTTCACCATGCCCCTTTATAACTCTGCGCTTCTTTGAGGAGTAAGAAGAAACTGCTGAGGTTTAATCAGGCTGCATGTAAGCACACACCTCTCAAATGTCCCAGACTTTCTGGGAAGGCCCTGATTTTGATTCAAAATTTTAGCTCTGTCCATCTTTATTCCTCCTAAAACTGGTGATTTTCGGAGAAAACGTGGTGAATTACACTTAATAAATTATGTATTTATTTTTATTTTACATTGCAGACTGCGGTGGTGGTGCTGCGGTAGCATTGTCGCCTCACAGTAAGACGTTGTCCTGTTTGATTCTCAGTTAGAGCGTCTTCTGTGTGGAGACATGTGTGAGTGGGCATACCTTCATTGAAGGTTGTGCGTCAGGGCCGGCAACTCGGCACGTAAAAATCTACTGCCAATCATTAGCGGACCGGAGTTCCACTGTGGCGACCACTAACCGGGAAAAGCTGAAAGACACAACAACATTTGTTTACCTGGAAAGTCCAACTGGACACAGGTCCATTTACAGCAGAGGCCCAGGGAGAAAAGCTCCACAGAAAAAGAAAGACAGTTAAACTATCATAATATGAACAAGACAGTCAATACAAATACAATTCTTCTTCTTCTTTCAGCTTTTCCCAGTTAGGGGTCACCACAGTGGATAACCTGTCTGCTCATGATTGGCAGTGGAGTTTTATGGTGTAGAGTTTCCAGCTCGGCACCCAAACTTCCAAAGAAGGCACACACACGCACACATGCCTAAGGCTAATTTAGAGTGTCCAATCCATCTACAGCATGTCTTTGGGATGTGGGAGGAAACTGGAGCACCTGGAGGAAACCCATGCGACCACAGGGAGGACATGCAGACTCCATACAGAAGGCACCCCAGCCGAGGATCAAACCGGAGAACCTATTGCTGTGAGGCAGAAACGCTAACCACTGCACCGCTGCAGCTGCCCAGTAAATACAAATACAATTAAACTATCATAATATGAACAAGACAGTAAATACAAACACAAAGAAAGTATATTAAAGACAATAAGCAAGAGAGAAATATTTGAAAAAAATCCATCCAAAATAATGACAATAATTAAAGTTATACACTTCTTTTACTTCAGAAAATGTATATTAATTAAAATTCTCTTATTCTGTCAAAGTCTCAGATTAACAGTACTAACATTTTGTACTAACTAACATATAAACATTGTTTATAAACTAATACGAGATGACCACAACCTTAACCCACATTACCTCAATACTGTTCTCAGCCACTGTAACTGGGAACCACTACGTACCCTAGGATTAGACCAGGCAGTAGATTACTTTAATACTACATTTATTAACGTACTTAACAGACTCACCCCCAGTAGGAAAATTAGAGTGAAAGCTAACTATGCACCTTGGCTAAGTAGGGACACCAGTGCCTTAATAAAAGCCAGAGATAAAGCCTGGAAAATCGGGAAGAGCAAAAACACCACTGGCTCTAAGCAAAACTACCAACAGCTTAGAAATCAGGCCAAGGCTGAAACCAAACAAAATAAACAAAGCCAGAGCTGGATTAAAGAAGCTTTTGGATTTGTACTCGGTTTTGTGTTTCCTTCCACATTTAAAAATAAACAAAACTACTTCCTCAGTGCCCAAAACAAATACTCAAAAAATCCGCAAAAATTCTGGCATTCTGTTAACTCCTTACTAAAACCAGGAAAAACCACTACTCCAGCTCCAAACTCTACAGATAGTGCTTTAGACATTGCCACTCAATTTAACCACCACTTCACAAAATCTATCTTAGCCCTCTCCAGTCAGTTAACCAATCATAGCCCATCACAGACCCAATCCAATCTACCAGAAAGGTTTCTCTCCTTTACTCTCATCACCTGTCCCCACCTCTACAGTTAAGAAACTCCTTCTAAAACTTAAACTTACCATCCTTGCAGCCGATAACATACCTGCTACCTTCCTAAAAATGGCCAGTGACTTTCTATCATACCCCATCTCCATCCTAATCAACCGCTCCATACAGGAATCCTATATTCCCCAAACTTTGGAAAGTATCTTATATTATTCCTCTTCATAAAGGGGGTAAAGTCCTATAACTTCTCAAACTACTGACCCATTGCCATCCTATGCCCCCTATCTTAAATTCTAGAGAAATGCATCCACTTGCAAGTCATGAAATTCCTGAACACACATCAGCTCCTCTCTACCACACAACATGGCTTCCGCGCACATCACAGCACACACAACATGGCTTCCGCGCACATCACAGCACACACAACATGGCTTCCACGCACATCACAGCACAACCGCTGCTCTTCTTTCCTTCTCTAATCTAGTTAACCTCCACAGGAACAACAACAAATATACATCTGCCATTTTTTGGACATCTCAAAGGCATTCGGCATGGTCTCTCACTCCATCCTGTTAGATTCTCTAACCTCACTATCTTCCACCCCCCATCTACCATAGCCTGGGTCAGAAGCTACCTATCTGACAGACAACAATCTGTCCAATGGCAAGGAACTCTATCCCCTCAACTTCCAACTACCACAGGAGTCCCACAAGGCTCTATACTGGGCCCACTTATTTTTTCTATTTTCACAAACAACCTTAATAGCTCAACCCAGCATGCCACACTTATTCAATATGCAGATGATTCAGCCCTGATCTGCACTGCCTCATCTCCCACCATTCTACAGCAACTTACCCAGGAAACCTTTAACTCTGTAGAAAAATGGGTCTCAGGTATCCAATTAATCCTAAACCCCAGTAAGATAAATCTACTACTATTTTCCCCTAACAAATCAAAAGCTTCCCTCTCCTTCTCCATCACATCTAAAAATGGCACTACCATCTCCCCTTCTAACCACACCAAACTTCTTGGCATTGAAATTGACAATAATCTTTACTTTGACATCCACATCTCCCAAACCATCAAACTGGTTCACAAAAGAATGGGCAGGCTATACAGGCACAAACACTTTCTCTCACATTAAGCAAAAGTCACCTCCTGTCCACACTACTGTACGCAGCACCTATTTACACCCATACTAGAAAAACTGACCTAGACAAACTAGATTTCTGTTACAATAAGATAGCCAAGTTTGCTACAAACTCCACTTACAGAACACATCACTGTGCTGCACTAAAAGAACTAAAATGACTTGAGTACCTCACCTACTTAACTACTACCAGCTAGTTACTGCTTACAACATCCTCAAGTACCCTGAAAAAAAACCATCAATATCCAATCTTCTTACCCATTACACGGCAAATCTGCATCTCCACCCTAGTGAAAAATCTCTCCTCTGCATCATCAGGGCAAACAATACTGCAGGAAAAGCACTCTATTCCCACACCGCTGCTAAAAACTGGAATTCCCTTCCCCATTCTCTGACCACTGCCTCTTCCACCCCACATTTCAAAAACTCCCTCAAATCACATCTACTAAATACCTGGTTATGCCCTTGTATCACTTAACTTACCCTCACTCTTCCACCTCCCCCTTCTATTTCCAACTTCCTAACTACTCACTTTAACCCTCTACAGTCCTAAACCCAGCCAGACACTCTGGCAATTAGTTGCTACTTCTCATAGAGGGCTACTGCTCCTCTCCTTTGTCACAACATTATACACCTGCACAATAAATGTAAATTTCTGACTGTTTTCTGCTGGAAAATGCTTAACTTCATCCAATATGTGATACATAATTTCAGTGTGTGTCTGGTTAAATGTCTAACTCCACGTTGTATTTTTACATAATCATTGCACAGCACTGTAATTTTTTATTTGTATTATATTTTCTCTTTTTGTTGTACCAGTGTTCGGAGCTTTTCTCCCCGGGCCTCCGCTGTAAATGGACCTGGTCCAGTTGGAATTTCCCAGTTAACAAATGTAAAATAAATGAATAAAATACATTTTAAAACTGTCCCTGATTGCCCCTGATTATTTTTGGATTTGCCCCAATTCTGTTGCAATTTCTCCCAATTCGTCGAGAGCTATGTATAAGAGCAAAATGTGTGCTGTCCCAGATCATGGCCAGTTACTGTGCACATGGTTTGTGTAGTTACCTCACTGCAGTATAAAACAAACTGAAGCATCGGTTCATAATTCTGCCTAACCTCCACTGAAAGTTTTAAAGCTATGACTTTGCAGAATGACATACTACTATTAGCATGACTCTGTACTCAACACTAACGTTCTGATATTGGTGGGGATAGCTTAATGTACTTGTGGTACACCATAGGTGGGATCCTACAGAAATGGGCATTACCATCTTGACTGACAGGTATTAATGATTGACAGTATTCATTTCACAGCATTGAAAATACTGTTTTATTTCAAGTCACATCAACATTAATCCTTAATGCAAATGAGTAGCAATTCTATCATTTTACAGCAACTAGTTCTAAAGCACATATCTGGCTACAGTCATGTTAAAAATTATGCATAAACGACATTAGCATCTGCACATTAAAAAAGCAGCTCTGCCCTAGCAATACTAATATATTTTAAAGTTGCGCTACTGACCTCGCTTCCAGGTCATTCTAACAGAATGTGCCTCATCTTTTGTTAGGGTTCACTTTAATTTGGGTCATTATTTTGTTCAAGTTCCTTGTGCAGTTCATGTTTAAGCAACTAGCAGATAATCATTTTAACTGGTATGAAATCAACTACAAAATGATGAGATTCAAAGTTTCAGCTACTAGATACCAAAATACTGCTAACTCCTGCATTTCTTTTCATTTTTACATGCTGTCAAAAATGCATATCTCTAGTTCTGCATTTCAAACACTCAAAATATGTTAACTAGCCACTTTAGACACACTCCATGAAAGTAGGCACATTTAAAAAAGTCTCAAAGGAATTAACACATGAAAGTACTAGTGGTTTCTGAAGAACACCTCCAACTTCAAAGCAGTCATTGGCTTCATATTAAATACACTATATAGGCTAGGGGATATAAAACATTGCTAATGTGGAACCCTATGTATGCTGCAACATGTATTACAAACATTACAACAACATGGAAACAAGAGTTAATTGTTTTTAAGCCAGAACTGTATATTCCTTTACGCTGTGGCAGTGCAGTCTCAGAGTCTGCACATTTACTAATGGAAGGTGCAGGGTTGGGGGTTCTGTTACTCTGTGGCAGTGCAGTCTCAGAGTCTGTACATTTACTAATGGGGGGTGCAGGGTTAGGGGTTCCGTTACTCTGTGGCAGTGCAGCCTCAGAATCTGTACGTTTACTAATGGGGAGTGCAGGGTTGGGGGTTCCTTTACTCTGTGGCACTGCAACCTCAGAGTCCCTACATTTACTAATGGAGGGTGCGGGGTTGGGGCAGGGGGCAGTGGGCATAGCTACAGGGTTGTGGCCAGTGGGCACAGCTACCAGCAAATAATGTGTTTCTGCAAGGAGGCTGCACACCCCTTCACTCCTTAATGTATCTGGAGGGGAGCTGCACTACCTACAGAGAGAGAGAGAGAGAGAGACAGAAAGACAGAATGTAATGTGTGTGTGTGTGTGTGTGTGTGTGTGTGTGTGTGTGTGTGTGTGTGTGTGTGTGTGTGGTGGGCAAAGGTTACAGTTGCAAGCTGTGGTTCCTTTTGTTACAAGGTTTGATTCACACAACCCTCATTTGTCTGCTGTGTGACCTTGAGCAAATCACCTATCCAGACTTTGCTCCTGGGTTGCCCCTGAAAAGGGACTTTACATCCAGTGGGCCTGCCTGGTTATATACATAGTGCAGTGCTACTACTATGGGAGTGACAGAAGCCGTGTCATGTGGGGGATAGGAGCTCTTCCTGTAGGAGACAGTTTACCAATTGTTTTCTGAATAAATTTTTCAAGTATTTTGGAGAAGGGAGGACAAGATTGCTATTGGTCTAAAGTTAGTGATGTCTGTTGAATTTCCTCCTTTGTACAGAGGGATAATGTGTGATCTTTTCCAGAGACAGGGAACATGGGATTCCCGGACTGAACTATTTATAAGGGTTGAGGCAGGATAGGCAATGCTACTGCCTGCTACTTTAAGGTACTCGCTTGGAAGGTCATCAGTTAAAGTAGAGCACAGTTTCAGTTTGTTTAACAGTAGTTTTATATAAGATGTGGGTACACACTTCCTAACTTCAATCAATTTCTCTCCCCTGACTCCATCTAATTAAGCGATAACATTGTTTTTTTTCTCTCACTTCACATTGCAGTTCCTGTTTGCATTATACTAACATACCTTTAACTTCTCTAAACTGGCTAAAACTTCTCTAAATATTAAATTATTTAACCAATGTTTTCAGATTATGTCTGATTGGTATAATTATTTAAATTGTAGATGTTTTTCATTAATTTTAAACATAGTAACATTTTTGTTCTTAAAATGTTTTTATAATACTTTGGAGCTTTTCCCCCAGGTAATCAAATACCAAATGTTACATAAAACTAATATATATATATATATATATATATATATATATATATATATATATATAGATATATAAATATATATATATATATATATATATATATATATATATATATATGTATATATGGGTCTACTTTGTTTCGTTGAATCTCATTTCACTGAATTTCCTTTCACCTCGACCACTTCGCTGAAAACTCAAATTACTGAAAACCCATTTCACTGAATCTTATTTCACTGAACTGCAGTTAGTATATATGGCACTGTGTAGAGTACTGTAAGGCAAGTAAAAGGTATATGCCCTTTTCCCCACTGTAGTGCGAGCCTGGAGTTAGTATATATAGTTGGGGGGCACAGCCCCCCACATTGGGTGGTGTGGGGGGTTTAGACCCCCCCACTTAGTTTGAGTACATATTATCTTCTGGAGAGAGTTTTTCATTGGTGTTGTAGCTTTGCATGTCTATTGTTAGAAATGTAGTGTTTTGAATTTGTTGGTAAAATACAATATAAAACAAACAAGGTAGGGGGCTATGCCCCCACATCCCACCTAAATATATATACTAACTCCACATAGCTCCCCCACTTAGTTTGAGTACATATTGTCTCCTGGAGAGAGTTAGTCATTGGTGTTGCAACGTTGCATGTCTATTGTTTAAAATGTTTTGTTTTGACGTTTTTGATAAAATACAATATAAAACAAACAAGGTGGGGGATCTATGCCCACCACATCCCTCCAACTATACATACCAACTCCAGGGTCGCACTACAGTGGGGAAAAGGGCATATACCTTTTACTTGCCTTACAGTACTCTACACAGTGCCATATATACTAAGTTCAGTTCAGTGAAATGAGATTCAAGTGAAATCTTTAATCGCCCCCTCCTGCCAGAGTGAGCATTCCAGCAGCGTGCTCCCACTCCCAGGCCGTGCTTAACAGCCCATCCACAGTATTACAGAAGTACACTGCAAATGGGCACCTCCAAGCACAGCTCCGGTGATTCAGAGCAGCTTCTAAAGTGCAACTAGTCTCCCAGGCCTTGCTTAACAGCACATCCACAGTATTACAGAAGTACACTGCGAACCGGCACCTCCAAGCACAGCTACTGTGATTCAGAGCAGCTTCTAAAGTGCAACTAGTGTATGTCTCTACTCCTTTTGGATATACTTATTTATCTGCCCTAATTGGGGAACTCGCTGCTAGGACACCTCAGCCTCTTGCCACCCTTCTTTCTTTCTACCCCACTCCTTCACCTGATAGTTCATTCTCTGTTAATTCCCTGTAAGCTTCTCCCCTCCTCTTTGACCTACTCTCTCTGTTATATCCACCTTCTTCAATACCATTACCTTACTTTTGATATCTCTTCACTCCCAAGATATAGCAGCCATTCCTCTCACCTACCTGCATTTAGTATCTTTCGAGATAGTGTACTTTGCTAGTGTCTCTAGGGGCAGTCCATTCCAAGGGTGGGTGCTTAACTTTCCTGCACTAGTTTCTGCTAGCCCCATACTGCACTACTCCTACTGTATCACTTCCCTGCCCCCCCTACCTACCGTTCATGGTTCACATGTCCCACGGTCAGAGGTTTTAAAATACCTGGGTAACCGCCATCTTTAATCGCCCCCTCCTGCCAGAGTGAGCGTTCCAGCAGTGTGCTCCCAGTAAGATTTTTTAGTAAGATTTTTTTAAGAGTCTGATTATACTTTACTTATCACATCACAACTGTACATGCATAACTAACTACGGGCATTGCTTTTTATGTCATAAACTTGTGTTAATTCAAGGCATAAATGCTATACTTCACTGTTTAGAATTTTAGCGTTGTACATTTTAAGTGAAGCATTGCATAGTTATCAGACTGTTAGCTTCTACTAAATAACATTGTGATGTGCTGCAGCATTAGTGACTGACAACCTAGATGCTCTGTTAGCTTCTACTGTTTAATATTGGGATGTGTAGTGGCATTAGCGACTGATAACCTAAATGCTTTGGTAGCTTCTACTGTTTAACATTGAGATGTAGCAGGAGTAGTGACTGATATCTTAGATGCACATATAACAATTTGAGTGGAAACAGTGGTTCTGCAGTGGCCAAAGGCTTTGCATCTATAACTATATCAGCCTATTGTACCTAAATAAGTGTGTGGTATTAAGCAAAAACACTGTAGGTCTTTTAAAGGATCAAACAGTGTGTATGGGTGTAGTACTAATTAAATTGGCTGAAAACTTTACCGTTTACAACTGTTTTGGTCAACTATACCATAATAACCATCCCACAATTAATCAAATGCAACCGCGAGCAGAAAGGGTCGAAATAGTGGCTGCAGTCCTGTTTTTTAGCTCCAGTAGCTAATGCCTTCACAGCTTAATAATTGAGTTTTTGCTTGTTTTTATACCAAAATAACCGTCCGGCAATTAACGTATTCAGCCGTAAACGGAAAGGATTGTAATAGTGCCTGCAGTCCTGGTTTCTTTTAGCTCCAGTAGCTAATGACTTCATAGTGGCTTTCACCACCCCTTAGGATGAGAATACTATACCCATTAATTTGCTGTATAGCTTAATAACTGAGATTTGCAGGTCTTTACAAGGTAAAACAATAAGATAGTACAGTTCTCTGTTGACTAAACACTGTTGGTAAGCTCATCCTTCTTTCTTACTTAAGGTTATTATTCTCTCCCTAGCTCACAGGCCTTGCTTAACAGCACATCCACAGTATTACAGAAGTACACTGCGAACGGGCACCTCCAAGCACAGCTCCGGTGATTCAGAGCAGCTTCTAAAGTGCAACTAGTCTTCCAGGCCTTGCTTAACAGCACATCCATAATATTACAGAAGTACACTGCGAACCGGCACCTCCAAGCACAGCTCCGGTGATTCAGAGCAGCTTCTAACGTGCAACTAGTGTATGTCTCTACTCCTTTTGGATATACTTATTTATCTGCCCTAATTGGGGAACTCGCTGCTAGGACACCTCAGCCTCTTGCCACCCTTCTTTCTTTCTACCCCACTCCTTCACCTGATAGTTCTTTCTCTGTTAATTCCCTGTAAGCTTCTCCCCTCCTCTTTGACCTACTCTCTCTGTTATATCCACCTTCTTCAATACCATTACCTTACTTTTGATATCTCTTCACTCCCAAGATATAGCAGCCATTCCTCTCACCTACCTGCATTTAGTATCTTTCGAGATAGTGTACTTTGCTAGTGTCTCTAGGGGCAGTCCATTCCAAGGGTGGGTGCTTAACTTTCCTGTACTAGTTTCTGCTAGCCCCATACTGCACTACTCCTACTGTATCACTTCCCTGCCCCCCCTACCTACCGTTCATGGTTCACATGTCCCACGGTCAGAGGTTTTAAAATACCTGGGTAACCGCCATCTTTAATCGCCCCCTCCTGCCAGAGTGAGCGTTCCAGCAGTGTGCTCCCAGTAAGATTTTTTAGTAAGATTTTTTTAAGAGTCTGATTATACTTTGCTTATCACATCACAACTGTACATGCATAACTAACTACAGGCATTGCTTTTTATGTCATAAACTTGTGTTAATTCAAGGCATAAATGCTATACTTCACTGTTTAGAATTTTAGCGTTGTACATTTTAAGTGAAGCATTGCATAGTTATCAGACTGTTAGCTTCTACTAAATAACATTGTGATGTGCTGCAGCATTAGCAACTGATAACCTAGATGCTCTGTTAGCTTCTACTGTTTAATATTGGGATGTGTAGTGGCATTAGCGACTGATAACCTAAATCCTTTGGTAGCTTCTACTGTTTAACATTGAGATGTAGCAGCAGTAGTGACTGATATCTTAGATGCACATATAACAATTTGAGTGGAAACAGTGGTTCTGCAGTGGCCAAAGGCTTTGCATCTATAACTATATCAGCCTATTGTACCTAAATAAGTATGTGGTATTAGGCAAAAACACTGTAGGTCTTTTAAAGGATCAAACAGTGTGTATGGGTGTAGTACTAATTAAATTGGCTGAAAACTTTACAGTTTACAACTGTTTGGGTCAACTATACCATAATAACCATCCCACAATTAATCAAATGCAACCGCGAGCAGAAAGGGTCGAAATATTGGCTGCAGTCCTGTTTTTTAGCTCCAGTAACTAATGCCTTCACAGCTTAATAATTGAGTTTTTGCTCATTTTTATACCAAAATAACCGTCCGGCAATTAACGTATTCAGCCGTAAACGGAAAGGATTGTAATAGTGCCTGCAGTCCTGGTTTCTTTTAGCTCCAGTAGCTAATGACTCCATAGCTTAATAACTGAGTTTTGCAGGTCTTTACAAGGTAAAACAATAAGATAGTACAGTTCTCTGTTGACTAAACACTGTTGGTAAGCTCATCCTTCTTTCTTACTTAAGGTTATTATTCTCTCCCTAGCTCACAGGCCTTGCTTAACAGCACATCCACAGTATTACAGAAGTACACTGCGAACGGGCACCTCCAAACACAGCTCTGGTGATTCAGAGCAGCTTCTAAAGTGCAACTAGTCTTCCAGGCCTTGCTTAACAGCACATCCACAGTATTACAGAAGTACACTGCGAACCGGCACCTCCAAGCACAGCTCCGGTGATTCAGAGCAGCTTCTAAAGTGCAACTAGTGTATGTCTCTACTCCTTTTGGATATACTTATTTATCTGCCCTAATTGGGGAACTCGCTGCTAGGACACCTCAGTCTCTTGCCACCCTTCTTTCTTTCTATCCCACTCCTTCACCTGATAGTTCTTTCTCTGTTAATTCCCTGTAAGCTTCTCCCCTCTCTTTGACCTACTCTCTCTGTTATATCCACCTTCTTCAATACCATTACCTTACTTTTGATATCTCTTCACTCCCAAGATATAGCAGCCATTCCTCTCACCTACCTGCATTTAGTATCTTTCGAGATAGTTCATTTTGCTAGTGTCTCTAGGGGCAGTCCATTCCAAGGGTGGGTGCTACCCACTCTGGACTCGCTCTGCTCCCTACCCTACCCCCATTCCCACCCATCCCCAGTTCAATTAGACTTACAGTTGCTGGCCACTCCCATCTTAATTCACACACCCACTCAATCATTCACTTCACACCTTCAATCCCCCACTCAATCATACTACACCACACCCTTGTTGCTAAACCCTTTGATAGCTTCTCTACCATCTAGCTTTACAGCCCCAACTCTCATTCACCTTTCCCTACTACAACAGGTAGCATAAGGAAGAGGATAGGAAATAAATAAAATGCCTTTCCCTCACCTACACTTAGCATATTACACAATGACTATTTTTGTTCTCTTCCTTTTTTCTATCTTCACATCCTACCACACACAACTTCATCTCACCAAGCCACCCCAGTGGCAAACAGATATCATACCAAATTCACTAAAACGAATTAATTCCCCAATATCTCCATGTGACCTTTCAACAACTCATCGCTATCCCTACATAAATAATAAACCACCAAGCAAAATAAACCCCTACTTATCCCAAAAACAAGTGAAAATACTACAGAAACTACTTAAATTCTACCTATATCTAACTCAAAAACTAACTTGTTGTGGAGACATACACCCTAACCCAGGACCCAACTCTTCATTCCATACAAATCTAAACCAAACTAACTCTCTTTATAGAAGGGCAACCTCCTCTCTACTTCTCTTAAACATTAATATAAGAAGTATACTTAACAAAGTTCAGGACCTCCATGCCCTATTGACTTTATATAAACCAGACTTAGCCATACTAACTGAAACGCGGCTGAGACCAGAACACCATGATAATGACATTTCTCCCCCTGGCTATAATATTATGCAGAAAGATAGGATACGGAAAAAAGGAGGAGGCGTAGCCATACTGTACAAAAATTATCTTACAGTGGAACAGATTAGCTACAACTCCCAGTAAGTAATTGATACAGAACTCATTCTTGCTAAATTAAAATTAAACTCTACCAAACATATAGTCATAACAGGTGCCTACATCCCACCAGGAAATAACATTGCCACTATGGAAAACCTGCTACACTGGATGTCTACCTCCCGTCCACAAGAAACAATTCTTTTAGGAGACTTTAACATTGACTGGTCTGACTGCACCAAATTTAATCCCTCTACACATATTAATCTTCATGGTTTCACCCAAATCATAGATAACCCCACAAGAGTTGATAAGAAATCCAAACGTCAATCCATCTTAGATTGGATACTTCTATCTGACCCACCTTAGCACACCAATCAGGCTGCCTACCAGACAATTTGAGCGATAACCAACCAACCTACCTTATTAGACATAAATCCCACCATAGTAAACAACCCATCCTTAGAACTGTCTACAGTAAAAAAAAACTTCCAAGCCAAAGACCTATACAATGAACTAAAATGCTGTGACTGGACTCCCCTAGAATACCTACCCCTAGAAGAAGCAGTAGATTACTTTAATACAACCTTTCTCTCAATCCTAAACCATCACGCACCAGCCCGAACCATCAGAGTTAAGACAAACTATGCCCCTTGGTTAACAAAAGAAACTAAAACCATAATGAAGGTCAGAGACAGAGCCTGGGCTCAATATCATAAACTTAAAACCTCTACCTCAAAACAAAACTACTTAGCACTACGGAACAACTCCAAACAACTTATACAACTTGATAAAATCAATTACTACAAAATCTTACAAGAGAAAAATGCTCATAACCCCCAGAAATTCTGGGCTTCAATAAGAAAATTACTGCATCCAGGTAAAACCGGCACTCACACACCCATACTTCCAACCAACAAAGAGGACACCCCTACACAATTCAACAAATTCTTTACAGAAACAGTCCTAGCTCTAACACCCTAAATAACACCACCAGCCCTACTCCATCTCCAACACCAACTAACCTTCCCACACAACGGACTCCCTCTAACTTTTCCTTAACTCCAGCTCCTACCCAACTTATTACTAAACTCCTCAAGAAGCTAAAACCTACATTAGCTGCTGACAAACCTGCTGCTGATTTCCTTCAACTAACAGCCAAAACTGTATCCTACCCTGTGTCTATCCTCATAAATAGATCCATAGCAGAATGCAAAGTACCTTACCTGTGGAAAATATCTCATATTACTCCACTCCACAAAGGTGGAAACTCCCTTGAGCTCACAAACTACTGCCCAATTGTAATTATATCTCCTTTATCAAAAATATTAGAAAGAGTACTGCATACACAACTAATGCAATACCTCCTAAAAATAACTTTATATCTACATCTCAACATGGCTTCCAACCCTCCCATAGTACCACCACTGCTCTACTCTCATATACCAACATAGTCAACATCCATAGAAACAACAGACTTTTTGTTTCCTCTATATTCTTAGACTTATCTAAAGCCTTTGATATGGACAACCACACCCTGCTTCTCAAATCTCTATCTACCCTTAACATTAACTCCCTCACAATATCATGGTTCAACAGCTATTTATCAAGCCGCCAACAAGCAGTTCTTTGGCAGGACCAGCTATCCTCCCTTCTACCAGTATCCATAGGAGTCCCTCAGGGCTCCATACTTGGTCCTTTACTGTTCTCCATATTTACAAATCAGATAGCTGCCACATCCCCCTCTATAGTACAATATGCAGACGACAGTACTATCATATGTGCCGCCCCAACCTTAAGCGAGCTTCAAACAATAACACAGCATAACTTTACTCTGGCTGAATCATGGTTTTCTGGCATTAAACTTATACTCAATCCCAAAAAAACAAAACTACTTCTCTTCAGACCTGATAGAGCTCCTGCACTAAACAATGATTTCACCATAAACTCCAAGGATAACAACTCTATCACTGACACAAAACTCCTAGGAGTAGTAATTGATACCAACCTAAAGTTTGACATACACATAGCCCAAACAATCAAAAAAGTGAACAAAAAGCTTGGTCTCCTGTATCGGAACAGGCAATTCATGACCAACTATACCAAAGCCACTATTGCTAGAACACACCTATTATCCATCCTACTATATGCCTCCCCTATCCTGACTAATCTTCGCCAAGGTGAACTAAACAGAATGGCATCCTGCTATAACAAGATTGCTAAGTTTGCTACAGGTGCCTCTAGTAGATCCCATCACTGCCTTTCCCTCAAAATCCTTAGCTGGCTTGAGCTGCCCCAACTACTTCTTACTACTCAACTCTCTATAGCTCACAGACTGTTCTACCTCTCTGACAAAACTCCAGCTCTACAGGTTCTAATACAGCCCTACACCACCACCCGAACCTTAAGGTCAACAGACCAAAATCTCATAAAGGTCATCGAACATAAGAATGAAGCAGGTAAAGCTCTTTTTGGCTGTACTATAGCAAAAATCTGGAACTCACTCCCAATCCATTTAACTTTTACAAGCTCTGCTCCACTATTTAAGAAATTACTCAAAACCCACTATACTAACAACTGGCTATGCACATGCGACTTCTCAGGCTAAGCCACTACATTGCAAAGTTACAAGATTTCCACCAAAGATCACCTATACGTTTCTAACCTTAGAATACCTATGCTTACTAGAAACCTGTAACCTCTAAATACTCATTCTTAACAAACAATAGTCCATTACATGGTATTGATATAAATGCCTGTGAAGAAATGCTGAATGGTTTATTTTGATGCTAGTGATTGCTTATGCTCTATACCAAAATGTTAATTATGCCTTCTAAATGTTTAAATGTAAAATAAAATAAAATAAATAGAATGAGTTTTCAGTAATTCGTGTTTTCAGCAATGTGGTCGGGGTGAAATGAAATTCAGTGAAATGAGATTCAACTAAACAAAGTAGACCCATATATATATATATATATATATATATATATATATATATATATATATATATATATAAAGGCAGATAAAGATATGAGTTAAAAGATAAACACCAGGTCCATGGTCACACTACCATCAGGTAAATGGAATATTTAAACAAAACCAATGTACTATCATGTTTCTAAGAGTGGTACTCAGAGTTATTGCTATGACTCCAACACATAAATCCGCATGTCAGACAAAAAAGTCATATTTAAGAATGACTTCCCCATAACCAACCAAGCAAAATGGAAACCATCATAATAAACACTCTTTTCCACAAAACAAAGTAATAAAAATAATTAGAATTATTATTGATTATTATTAACATCAGCCACAACAACAACAAAGATAATAATAATAACAATAATAATGATAGCGTTTTTTGTGGGGAGTCAAGCTTCCCTCTACATTCAGGGGGCCTTGTCCCCTAATTCATTGTCACTAGTGAGACAGCAATGAAAACCGGCTTGGAAAACTCTAGTTTTGTACAACAAAAATCCCCTGACTATAAAAAAAAAACATTACTAAAAACACTGGCCAATGACCAGTGTCATCATCACGAGTACTACAGTGAGGACATTCAGAGTGTCTGCTAGAAGCAGTTTCTCAAGGACTCTCAATCAGGGAAACAAAAGAGTAAAGCATGGCCTCCTGTTTGACAGTGTTAAGCAACTCACTTAGAAGGTAACATACATCTTCGTCAACTTCTAAGTCTATTACATCACAGATGCTTAGAAAGACGTGTGCCCCACCAAGGATATGCCAAATGAAAGACTCCCAGTGACATAAACACTACCAGGGTCACAGCACAGCATGCTATGAGAAAACAGGAGAGGAAATCCACAAACATCTATATGTCTACCAGGAGGAGTAGGGCATAGCAGTGCACACTAAAGCTTATAACACAGCTTCAGTGGGGCCCAACAATATACCAGGTTGCCTCCTAAACAGTCTGAAACATAACCTATGAGAACCACTTGAATCACTTTTTAACTATAGCCTCAAAGCAGGCTATGCACCAAGGGAATGGAGGAAGACAATGGTTATACCTCTTCCCAAGGATGGATCATCAACTGATCCCAGAAACTAAAGATCCATTAGTCTGATTAGTCTAATATGCAAAGCCATGGAATGAATTATCACGGAAATGATCAACAAAGACATTGGCAACCTACAGCCACTGGTCTCATTACAGTTTGGTTTTGTCAAAGGAATGAATGTCATCCTGCTTAACCTGGATAGCTTCTTTGAGAAAGTAACCAAGGCAAGGGATGAATGGAAAATGGTGTCCACTACTTGCCTAGTCATGGCTAAAGTGTTTGACACAATACCCCACTCAGGTAATGTAGACAAACTGAACGAACTAGGCATAAGTCCCTACACAACATTCTGAATTGCCAGCTGGCTCACAGACAGGACCCAAGAAGTCAGAGTCTTGTATTAGAACAGTACCTCATGTTTAGCTCTGAGCAGATGTGGGCGTGTTGCTACTGACAGGGTAAATGGGCGTGGAGGCATCTCATGACTAGCGGGCATGCTAATTCCCATGTGACATCATGCATACATTCCTACAAATTGTTTAATATGCACCAACTTGTCCATATTATTTTATCTTCTGTAGTACTTAGCTATAATAATTTAGATGTTTTTCCAGGCAGAAATATGATAACACAATGACACGGCCATAGTGTAAAGTAAGCAAGCACTTAAACAAATACTTAAACAAGGAACACTGTTCAATATGCACCTAGGATACCAATTTTTTATTATTTTATTTTCTATAGCATTTGCTACAATAATTTAGATATTTTATAGGCAGAAATGTGATAACACAATATGGCTTACAGCAGAAGTAAATGAGACACTGAGCAGTCATCTTCCGAGGTAGTGATTTAAAGACACGGCCATACTGTGAAGTAAGCAAGAACTTCAACAAATACTTAAACAAGAAACACTTGAACAAAAACGTCAACAAATTACTGAAACAGTAAGCATTGCAACCGTTCATTATGTGTAGTTATTCACTGCCATATTGCAATGCTAATTAAAAAGGGGAATTTTAACGTTTAGAAGATGTTGTTGTGTTTTACTTTTGCATGCCACTTGAAATATGTAATATCAGACCTTAAATCACCTTACTTCACATTTTATTTGGCTTATTAACTGTTGTTATTTTGGGGTTTCTAAACTGTGGGAAACATGACAAGGTAAGTGATTGACATGCATTTTTCATTCATGATTTCTCATTCTTAAGTTGCTATACTTCATATAAGACTGCATTCCTGTGCTCTTCTTCAGCCAACAGAATATTCATTTTGGCACAGGAATGAATATTCAGCAGATTCAACAGGCCGCCAGGAATTGTTTGCCTGGAGGAGTGGTTAGGGCGGGATTTGCTACTGCGCATCCTGCGAGGAACTGTTCTAATACAAAGGCGAAGTCAGGATTGGTGACACCACCTCCACCAACAGGTGGGTCACCAGTGGAATACAACAGGGCTCCATGCTGGGCTCATGCTTGTTTGGCATCTACTTCTTACTGGTCAAGGCAAATGTCAAAAGCCTCTGGCTCACCAAGTTAGAAGATTACTGCAAACTGGGAGCTATCATAAATTCCCCCATAACAGTAACACCCTGAAAGTGGGTCTAACACAGACCAATGACTAGTGCCAAAGTCCCAGATTAAAACTCAGTGCAAAGAAGTATATTATAATGCCTTTTAGGTAAACATCCACACAGGCAAATTACACCATTAGTAAGACAACCCTAAGAGTTGACCCAGTAGAGATCAGGGAACATATGCATACAGTAATCTGGCCTGTGACCAACATGTAGCCCAGGTAGCAAAAAAATCATTATGCGTCATCCAACTTATAAGTAATGGTATGGTATCCAGGTCAAAGGAAGTTACCGCATCACTCTACTCATCTCTTATCAGAGCCATCACTGAGTACAATGCCCCCTTAGGCATGTAAATGACTAAACATTTGAAAAAGATGGAACACCCAGAGAGCTTACCAAGGGAATCTAGGGTATTAACACACTGTCCTATACAGATTGCTTTAGAGCCCTGTCACTAATGCAACAGATGGAACACCCAGAGAGGTCACCAAGAGAATCCAGGGTATTAACACACTGTCCTATAGAGATTGCTTTAGAGCCCTGTCAATAATGCAACAGATGGAACACCCAGAGAGGTCACCAAGAGAATCCAGGGTACTAACACACTGTCCTATACAGATTGCTTTAGAGCCCTATCACTAATGTAATAGACAAAACACCCAGAGAGGTCACCAAGAGAATCCAGGGTATTAACACAGTGTCCTATACAGATTGCTTTAGAGCCCTGTCACTAATGCAACAGAAAAAGCACCCACAGAGGCCACCAGGAGAATCCAGGGTATTAACACACTGTCCTACACAGATTGCTTTAGAGCCCTGTCACTAATGCAACAGATGGAACACCCAGAAAGGTCACCAAGAGAATCCAGGGTATTAACACACTGTCCTATACAGACTGCTTTAGAGCCGTCTCATTAATGCATCAGATGGGACATCCAGAGAGATCACGAAGAGAATCAATTGTATTAACACGCTGCCCTATACAGATTGCTTTAGAGCCCTGTCACTAATGCAACAGATGGAACACCCAGAGAGGTCACCAAGAGAATCCAGGGTATTAACACACTGTCCTACACAAATTGCTTTAGAGCCCTGTCACTAATGCGACAGATAGAACACCCAGAAAGGACACCAAGAGAATCCAGGGTATTAACACACTGTCCTATACAGACTGCTTTGGAGCCCTGTCACTAATGCAACAGATGGAGTACCCAGAGAGGTCACCAAAAGAATCCAGAGTGTTAACACACTGCCCAATACAGACTGCTTTAGAGCCCTGTCACTAATGCAACAGATGGAACACCCAGACAGGTCACCAAGAGAATCCGGGGTATTAAACACACTGTCCTGTACAGATTACTGTAGAGCCTTGTCACTAATGCAACAGATGGAACACCCATACAGGTCACCAAAATAATCCAGGTTATTAACACACTGTCCTATACAGACTGCTTTAGAGCCCTGTCACTAATGCAACAGATGGAACACCTAGAGAGGTCACCAGGAGAATCTAGGGTATTAACACACTGTGCTGTACAGATTGCTGCAGAGCCCTGTCACTAATGCAAAAGATGGAACACCCACAGAGGTCACCAAGAGAATCCAGGGTATTAACACACTGTCCTGTACACATTGCTTTAGAACCCTGTCACTAATGCAATGGATGGAACACCCAGAGAGGTCACCAATAGAATCCAGGGTATTAACACACTGTCCTATACAGAATGCTTTAGAGCCCTGTCACTAATGCAACAGATGGAACACCCACAGAGGTCACCAAGATAATCCAGAGTATTAACACACTGTCCTATACAGACTGCTTTAGAGCCCTGTCACTAATGCAACAGATGAAACACCTAGAGAGGTCACCAAGAGAATCCAGGGTATTAACACACTGTCCTATACAGATTGATTTAGAGCCCTGTCACTAATGCAACAGATAGAACACCCAGAGAGGTCACCAAGGGAATCCAGGGTATTAACACACTGTCCTATACAGATTGCTTTAGAGCCCTGTCACTAATGCAACAGATGGAACACCCAGAGAGGTCAGCAAGAGAATCCAGGTTATTAATACACTGTCCTGTACAGATTGCTTTAGAGCCCTGTCACTAATGCAACGGATGGAACACCCAGAGAGGTCACCAATAGAATCCAGGGTATTAACACACTGTCCTATACAGACTGCTATAGAGCCCTGTCACTAATGCAACAGATGGAACACCCAGAGAGGTCACCAAGAGAATCCAGGTTATTAATACACTGTCCTATACAGATTGCTTTATAGCCCTGTCACCAGTGCAACAGATGGAACACCCAGAGAGGTCACCAAGAGAATCCAGGGCATTGACAGACTGTCCTATACAGATTGCTTTAGAGCCGTTTCAGTAATGTAACAGATGGAATACCAAGAGATGTTACCAGAAAAATCCAGGGTATTAACACACTGTCCTATACAGATTGCTTTACAGCCCTGTCACTAATGCAACAGATGGAACACCCAGAGAGGTCACCAAGAGAATCCAGGGTATTAACACACTGTCCTATACAGACTGCTTTAGAGCTCTGTCACTAATGCAATAGATGGAACACCCAGAGAGGTCACCAAGAGAATCCAGGGTATTAACACACTGTCCTATACAGATTGCTTTAGAGCCCTGTCACTAATGCAACGGATGGAACACCCAGAGAGGTCACCAAGAGAATCCAGGGTATTAACACACTGTCCTATACAGATTGCTTTGGAGCCCTGTCACTAATGCAACAGATGGAACACCCAGAGAGGTCACCAAGAGAATCCAGGGTATTAACACACTGTCCTATACAGATTGGTTTAGAGCCCTGTCACTAATGCAACAGGTGGAACACCCACACGTCACCAAGAGAATCGAGGGTATTAACACACTGTCCTACACAGATTGCTTTACAGCCCTGTCACTAATGCAACAGATGGAACACCAGAGAGGTCACCAAGAGAATCCAGGGTATTGACACACTGTCCTATACAGATTGCTTTAGAGCCGTTTCACTAATGTAACAGATGGAATACACAGAGAGGTTACCAAAAGAATCCAGGGTATTAAAACAATGTCCTATGCAGACTGCTTTAGACCTCTATCACTAATGCAACAGATGGAGTACCAAGACAGGTCACCAAGAGAATCCAAGGTATTAACACACTGTCCTAGACAGACTGCTTTAGAGCCCTGTCACTAATGCAACAGAAGGAACACCCAGAGAGGTCACCAAGAGCATCCAGGCTATTAACACACTGTCCTAGACAGATTGCTTTAGAGCCCTGTCACCAATGCAACAGATGGAACACCCAGAGAGGTCACCAAGAGAATCCAGGGTATTAACACACTGTCCTATACAGACTGCTTTAGAGCCCTGTCACTAATGCAACAGATGGAACACCCAGAGAGGTCACCAAGAGAATCCAGGGTATTAACACACTGTCCTATACAGATTGCTTTACAGCCCTGCCACTAATGCAACAGATGCAACACCCAGAGAGGTCACCAGGAGAATCCAGGGTATTAACACACTGTCCTATACAGATTGATTTAGAGACCTGTCACTAATGCAACAGGTGGAACACCCAGACATGTCACCAAGAGAATCCAGGGTATTAACACACTGTCCTACACAAATTGCTTTAGAGCCCTGTCACTAATGCAACAGATGGAACACCCACAGAGGTCGCCAAGAGAATCCAGGCTATTAACACACTGTCCTATACAGATTGCTTTAGAGCCCTGTCACTAATGCAACAGATGGAACACCTAGAGAGGTCATCAAGAGAATCCAGGGTATTAACACACTGTCCTATACAGATTGCTTTAGAGCCCTGTCACTAATGCAACAGATGGAACACCCAGAGAGGTCATCAAGAGAATCCAGGGTATTAACACACTGTCCTATACAGACTGCTTTAGAGCCCTGTCACTAATGCAACAGATGGAACACCCAGAGAGGTCACCAAGAGTATCCACGGTATTGACACACTGTCCTGTACAGATTGCTGTAGAGCCCTGTCACTAATGCAACAGATGGAACACCCAGAGAGGTCACCAAAATAATCCAGGTTATTAACACACTGTCCTATACAGACTGCTTTAGAGCCCTGTCACTAATGCAACAGATGGAACACCCAGAGAGGTCACCAAGAGAATCTAGGGTATTAACACATTGTCCTGTACAGATTGCTGTAGAGCCCTGTCACTAATGCAACAGATGGAACACCCAGAGAGGTCACCAAGAGAATCCAGGGTATTAGCACACTGTCCTGTACAGATTGCTTTAGAGCCCTGTCACTAATGCAACGGATGGAACACCCAGAGAGGTCACCAATAGAATCCAGGGTATTAGCACACTGTCCTTTACAGATTGCTTTAGAGCCCTGTCACTAATGCAACGGATGGAACACCCAGAGAGGTCACCAATAGAATCCAGGGTATTAACACACTGTCCTATACAGACTGCTTTAGAGCCCTGTCACTAATGCAACAGATGGAACACCCAGAGAGGACACCAAGAGAATCCAGAGTATTAACACACTGCCCTATACAGACTGCTTTAGAGCCCTGTCACTAATGCAACAGATGGAACACCCACAGAGGTCACCAAGAGAATCCAGAGTATTAACACACTGTCCTATATAGATTGCTTTAGAGCCCTGTCACTACTGCAACAGATGGAACACCCAGAGAGGTCACCAACAGAATCCAGGGTATTAACACACTGTCCTATACAGACTGCTTTAGAGCCCTGTCACTAATGCAACAGATGGAACACCCAGAGAGGTCAACAAGAGAATCCAGGCTATTAACACACTGTCCTAGACAGATTGCTTTAGAGCCCTGTCACTAATGCAACAGATGGAACACCCAGAGAGGTCACCAAGAGAATCCAGGGTATTAACACACTGTCCTATACAGATTGCTTTAGAGCCCTGTCACTAGTGCAACAGATGGAACACCCAGAGAGGTCACCAAGAGAATCCAGGGTATTAACACACTGTCCTATACAGATTGCTTTAGAGCCCTGTCACCAATGCAATAGATGGAACACCCAGAGAGGTCACCAAGAGATTCCAGGGTACTGACACACTGTCCTATACAGATTGCTTTAGAGCCGTTTGACTAATGTAACAGATGGAATACCCAGAGAGGTTACCAAAAGAATACAGGGTATTAAAACACTGTCCTATACAGACTGCTTTAGAGCCCTGTCACTAATGCAACAGATGGAGCACCCAGAGAGGTCACCAAGAGAATCCAAGGTATTAACACTGTCCTATACAGACTGCTTTAGAGCCCTGTCACTAATGCAACAGATGGAACACCCAGAGAGGTCACCAAGAGAATCCAGGCTATTAACACACTGTCCTAGACAGATTGCTTTAGAGCCCTGTCACTAATGCAACAGATGGAACACCCAGAGAGGTCACCAAGAGAATCCCGGTTATTAATACACTGTCCTATACAGATTGCTTTAGAGCCCTGTCACCAATGCAACAGATGGAACACCAGGTTATTGACACACTGTCCTATACAGATTGCTTTAGAGCCATTTCACTAATGTAACAGATGGAATACCCAGAGAGGTTACCAGAAGAATCCAGGGTATTAACACACTGTCCTATACAGATTGCTTTAGAGCCCTGTCACTAATGCAACAGATGGAACACCCAGAGAGGTCAACAAGAGAATCCAGGGTATTAACACACTGTCCTATACAGACTGCTTTAGAGCCCTGTCACTAATGCAACAGATGGAACACCCAGAGAGGTCACCAAGAGAATCCAGGGTATTAACACATTGTCCTATACAGATTGCTTTAGGGCCCTGTCACTAATGCAACAGATGGAACACCCTGAAAGGTCACCAAGGGAATCCAGGGTATTAACACACTGTCCTATACAAACTGCTTTAGAGCCCTGTCACTAATGCAACAGATGTAACACCCAGAGAGGTCACCAAGAGAATCCAGGGTATTGACACACTGTCCTGTACAGATTGCTTTAGAGCCGTTTCACTAATGTAACAGATGGAACACCCAGAGAGGTTATCAAAAGAATCCCGGGTATTAACACACTGTCCTATACAGATTGCTTTAGAGCCCTGTCACTAATGCAACAGATGGAACACCCGGAGAGGTCACCATGGGAATCCAGGGTATTAACACACTGTCCTATACAGACTGCATTAGAGCCCTGTCACTAATGCAAAAGATGGAACACCCAGAGAGGTCACCAAGAGAATCCAGGGTATTACCACACTGTCCTATAGAGATTGCTTTAGAGCCCTGTCAATAATGCAACAGATGGAACACCCAGAGAGGTCACCAAGAGAATCCAGGGTATTAACACACTGTCCTATACAGATTGCTTTAGAGCCCTGTCACTAATGCAACAGGTAGAACACCCAGACATGTCACCAAGAGAATCCAGGGTATTAACACACTGTCCTACACAGATTGCTTTAGAGCCCTGTCACTAATGCAACAGATGGAACACCCAGAGAGGTCACCAAGAGAATCTAGGGTATTAACACACTGTCCTATACAGATTGCTTTAGAGCCCTGTCACTAATGCAACAGATAGAACACCCAGAGAGGTCACGAAGAGACTCCAGGGTATTAACACACTGTCCTATACAGATTGCTTTACAGCCCTATCACCAATGCAACAGATGGAACACCCAGAGAGGTCACCAAGAGAATCCAGGGTGTTAGCACGCTGTCCTATACAGAGTGCTTTAGAGTCCTGTCACTAATGCAAAAGATAGAACACCCAGTGAGGTCACCAAGAGACTCCAGGGTATTAACACACTGTCCTATACAGATTGCTTTACAGCCTTATCACCAATGCAACAGATGGAACACCCAGAGAGGTCACCAAGAGAATCCAGAGTATTAACACACTGTCCTATACAGACTGATTTAGACCCTGTCACTATACTTGTTCTCCTACAGGCTGTTGAGAGGCAATCCGTGTTTGGCATATAAAACATCTTTAGATCCAGCCCTGATGGAACTTTTTCACATCTGCTAAACAAATAGCACCAGAAATACTACATCCAGGGATATGAACTTTGCTTACAACTTAAATATAACATGCTGATGAGACAGCTGGTGAGACAGACATGTGACTCACAAGGATCCCCACTCTCTAGAATAGGCTCAATATCCGTATGAAGCAGGATCACCCCAACCCTATTCAAGTATAACCTAACCTTAACCACTTGATGGAAAATCACAAACTCATCTCTGGGCTGCCCCCCGTGTCTCTTATAGACAGAGGCCGACAGTACATATTCCCTAACTACAATACCCCTCATACATAACTTTTTATCAACCTCCTAACAAACATCCCTTCAGTTAACTCACACACATGATGCATGGGGACACACGTAGATTGGGTTGCGTGGCAAGGCATATAAAGGTCCTGGTGGTCACTAGCCTTGTATATACCTATGAAACTATGAACCTATATGCCAGAAATCAGAAAATGCACCAAGTAAAAACAAGGCCAAAAAACAAAAAATAATAAAACACTGCTATTTTCTGAGCCTCTTAGCCTGCAAATTACCAGTTCTACAGTTCCAGATGCAAATGTTTACTCTGAAGCCATTTATAACACAGCAAATAAGAATTTTCAATTTCAAAACAAATGCCACAGTAATGAAAATGTGTGCCTTGATACAACAAACTCAGCAGGATGCTGTGTGAGAGACCATCACTTAGTACTACAGCCTAAAATGTAAAGAAATTAGCTGCGACCAGTCAACCACAGTCTAAAAACCACAGCCCCTGGCTGAATGCTGCACGAATCTGTGATTGTTCTGTGCTGCAAAAGGAATTTTTGCTGTGTGAGCCATAGCCCATTACTGAAGAATTAAAATCAAAATGAAAAATAGCAAGAAAGAGAAGAATGTTAACAGCAGCAAAGCTCACACACACACACATACACACACACACACACACACACACACACACACACACACACACACACACACACAGTTTTTATTTCTAAACTGTTTCTAACTGTAAGCCAAAACATGCTCCATAATTCCGCATATCACATTACATAAATTTAACATACAGAAGTAACATATGCAGAAACAAGTCTATAATTTAAAATACAAACATAATACAGACGTAACAGTGTTCCACTTACATAACTTTGACAACTTGGTACAGCGACCTCTTGGAAGCATTTTTCTGCAAAACCCAAACATTCTTACTCTTCTTTTTATTTTTTCCTTTACTTATAAAATAATTATTTGGTCCAAATGCAGCTGAGTGAACATCTGGCACACTGTTGATGGTTCCTGCTCTCCAGGGCCTCTGTCCCAAAGACAGTTTCAGTTCCCTAGCTTCAGCCTTTATTAGCATCCTGTCATAAAAGTTACAAAGGGTGTGGGCTGTTGTGGGGGTTATTTCTTAGGCTGCCAGCTTGAGTAATTGACAGATCCATAGCAATATTACCAGTACTATGGAAAGTTACCCATGTGGTCTCTTCACTGCCCCTATCCAACAGACAGATAAAGAGTAAAACATTTGGCAGTATAAGCAGCAGTGACCTATGATTACTGCCTTAACATCCAAATTACATTCTGAGGAAAGCAGGTGAAACGGCTATGATAAGAGAAGGTGAACTTGTCCAGAGGGAGGAGGAAGAATGCAGATATCAAAGAGTTAAATCTAACAGCTTTTGCTTTATTATGCAGAGACATTTTGGGATGTTTGCCTATTTTGACCAGCCTCCTATCTCTGGAAATGATAGAATCTGCAGTCCTCCTGAAGACCTTTTCCCCCTTGATTTGATGGGGGAGGGACATGCACCATAAAAAGTATTGCAACATCTTCAGATCTGACTAGAGATAGAGCTGCCTCTGTCCCGAAGAGCTTTTACGACTGGGAGGAGTAGATCCCACCCCCTTGCAATATACTGCAACAGCCACAAGTGTGAAAGCTGTAAAGCTCTTCTTACAAAGTACACACCTCCTCACATCCCAGCTATAGCTTGAGTGAATTTAGGGTAGACAGTATAATATACCAATGCTTGCATTTTCTCTGCACTTCAGTCCAAGGATGACTAGCACATTGTTTTTACTTTCTTTTTAAAAACCTAGCTTTGAATATGCTATCCTCTCAAGACCATTACTTGCTTTCATCCAGCCATCTCAACAGGTTTACAAGTTTACCTGGTGAGACTCCAGTCCTGCTTAGAATCCAGCAGCTCTGTGCCATATCATTTTTTTTTAATTTTGTTACTGGCACTTGTTATTGTTATTATTTTTCTAGGCACTTTTTGCCCCATGCCTCCTCCAATCACACCTAGCCTGTGAATTGTTAGTACTAGGTATGTATCCAGTACAATACCAGGGCAATTCATCTGGAGGGGGCCATCACCTAGGCAGCCATGAGGATTCTTTGTGCCTCCGCCACCACTCCATCCTCCATTTCACTTGTGTGGCGAATGGGAACTCTCGTCTTACAGGTTCATAGGTTGGTACTAGGCTATTGGTCCTAAGGCCTATGCAAGCCTAGCCATAACAATTCCCTGGAAATTTCTTCCCACAATATTTACTTCTCTGGGCTCCTGTCTAGCAGGGCGACTGACATGATCCCCGGGGTGAATTTCCTATCTCCTGTTATGTCCTGGACAGTCTGATTTTCCTGTAGACCTACTCTGTAAGTGCTTGGTCTGCCTGTACCTAACCATCACATAACAAGACCAAGTGTTAACAGGGATACAAAGTTATTTAAATGCACAGCTCTTAGGAACAACATGTATTTCTTCTCTACAAGCTAAGTGTAATTCAGTCAGCAATGTTAGATCGAGCAAGGAAACACACAGCAGAGGATCCATACCACCACATGCATGTATACATGATACTCCACACATGTAACCATGCACATACAAACACAGAACACACAGATACATGCACACACATACATTTGCACAGACACATCATAATTTTCCCAAAAGTAATGCATAATCTGTCAAACTAGAGTGTTGTCCTGTATTCCTTTGCAAACCCAGAAAACTAACACTACTGCCGTCGGTACTGTTACCATGTTAAATGACCTTTCACTAACCTAAGTCTCCTGAACAATCCCATTCACTCAGAGACTGTAAGCCTCATGAACTAGTTTAAAATTTGTCAGACACAAAGTCATATATAAATTGTGCCCAAAGAAGTAGTTCTAGGTATCCCAGTTGTAATGCTTCAAATGCTGACTTACAACACGTGCTAACCTTCCGACTGCATCAGAGCCAACGCTGATCCAATATTAGGTTTGTCCAGTTCATTCACTAGAAAAACAAGCATTTTGGGATTGCACTTGAAAAAGACTGACAAAACCAGAAGACGCGGTTAGCATGCTGTACCTCCTTACAATAACAGTACTGCAGAGAGCTTAACATTTATCCACATTTCCAACTTATGCTGAATGCACCAAAGAGTAGGCGGTGAACTGTACAGCAGTGAATAAAATACTAATAATTTGTGTCCAGCTAAAGCTATGCATGAAGACTACAGCAAACTGCTAGTTGCTCATGTATAAAATGCTAACCTCCTTGACTGAGCCAGGAGTGCTACAGACTGTCTGGTATGCATAATGTATTGATGCCATATCTTGTAATGGAATTTTTAATGTTTATTTGTGTTCCCTTTAATTCTGCAAAAATGTTGCAATTAACTATTACTGAAAAAATGAATATAGCTAATTTAGTGGTGGTCTGATCAACTTATTGGTTCTGCTCTTTCTGGTACTAGTTCACCTCGGAAAGGACGCACCTCATTTTTTGTAGGGACTTGTATACGTTTTAACTTACATTCACTTTGCATTACAACACGCATTTTAAATCCAAAGTTACCCTTTGAAGTTATAATGAAGTCTCCAAAACATTCCTATTTTTTTAACTTATACATTTGTTAACTGGTTAAGCACAGTGGTCTGTAGAAGGTAATTGAAGGCATTAGACAAAGACTAATACAAGAAATATAGAACATTTAGTACATAACGACAGATTTAGCATATGGATTTAGCACAAAGGCAACTTTGAACATATGCAATTACAGTTTCTGCACTGTTTGTTTTAGATATATTGTAAAATGTATTCTGAAGTTTTGCCCACATTCTGCAGGATGAGTGAGGCACAGTAAGCCTATCCCACATTACAGTACACTGGGTGAAACTGCACCATACACTTTGAGGCTATCTCATACTAGGAATTTGGGCTAACACCACAAGGTACTTCCACGGCCATGCTGGCACTAGGGACTTAGGCCTCCTATGCACCATTAGTACTGGAATATATTATAGGTGATGTTTGCTTGCACAGACACACTCAGGTACATGTCAGATGCTGATGCTGATGCTGCTCCTACAGTGTGGACAGAAACCTCTGCTTAGCTGCAGCACCAGAAAAAGCCCTGCAAAGGTAACCCTCAGCAAATGTTTGGAGTTTTACCTAATACTGGCTGCAGTAACAATGAGTGTCCACTACCAAGGGTTTAGCATCAGACCTAACACTTAACAGTACTGCATCTAGGTAGCCAACACTTTTACTGGACTCATTTCCAACACTAAAATTGCAGTGCTTTCTCTGAGATCACCTGCACTGAAAATCTCAGTTCAAGCACAGCTCCAGCACTTCATTGAATTACATTATGTCTGCCTGATGGCATACATGTCAAGCACAGCACCTCATTGGCCCTCTTCAAAAGGAACCTTGATGACTGGATGGGAGATAGGAAATTCACCCCGGGGATCATGTCAGTCACCCTGCTAGACAGGGGCCCAGAGAAGTAAATATTGTGGGAAAAAATTTCCAGGGAATTGTTATGGCTAGGCTTGCATAGGCCTTAGGGCCGATAGCCTAGTACCAACCTATGAACCTATGAACTTGAACTGGACTTTCTCTTTAAATTCTTTTGACATTGTTTTCCTTCCTTTGACCCCTCCCTAACTGAGAATGGACAAAGAAACGCTATCAGGTTGAAGTTAAAGCTAGAAAGATAAAGAAGATAGCCGTTAAACACCTTTACACAGGATGCTAACAACAACCTGCTCAACAGTCCACAGGATATCAAAGACAGATGGAAGCTATACCTCCAACGGAGGCATGGCCTACTCGCCTCACCCTTTGGGAGAGGGTTACAAGCAGTTATGGGCAAACTAAGCAGTGTGATTTCCCCAGTGGAGACTGGAGAACTACCACCTTGTGCTTTGAAGGGAGGGGAAGAGCTTGGGGGGATGTCCCTTGCAAAAATGAAGGAATGTCCCCTACTGTCAGCCCACTGCATGTCCCTCCACAGTGCTTCACTGACTGCATGTGGAGAAAAGGGACACAAAAACAACAAAAAGTTTAAAACCACCCTTATGGTTGTCTGACTGACTGCCCCTCCAAGTCGACCCTCACTAAAGTGATGGGGAATGAATAAGCTATTTGACTGGATGGAGGGGGCTGATGTTTGACAGACATCAAAAGAGCAAGAAAGAAAAAAGAAAAAAGAAAACTTGTATTAATGTTTTGGTTGTTACTTATGAAGTTAATTACCTTACATTTTCTAATATTGTACCACAGATGCTTTTCACTGCAGGCAGACAGTTACTTCAGCTACTTCTTTAGCCCCCCCCTCCCAACAACATGTAGTCATCATGTCTATCTTGTTCCTTCACTTCACTTTTTTTCTCTGTTTATTTCGCTTCTGATTATTCTGAGATTCAGACAATTAATATACACTGCAGTCATGCTGAATAATTATTTGCAAACCTGAACAAGTTATTCATATATAAATGAATTTATATATATATATATATATATATATATATATATATATATATATATATATATATATATATATATATATAGGGTCTATGTCAGCTGATCAAGTTTTCAGAAACTCAAAATTCATAAGTCAACACAAATTATCGACTTTCTGAAAATTCAAATATAAAAAAAAACTACCTTCTTTTACATTTTTTCTGGGGGGCAACCCCCCTATGCACCCCCAATGTTGGGGGGCCATGCCCTGCAACCCTCTGCAAATTATATATACCAACTCCGAAACTGCTCTACAGTAATAAAAAGGTAAATTTCCTGATCCGCTCTGTACCGTGATCTCCATTCAAAAGCTTTGGGTTTTCAAAAACTTAGCCTCAACTGAAAGGGATCCATATCAACCCTAAAAATTTTGGACATCCATTAAAGAAATCCTGCATCCCAGCCAAACATTCATCCCAAATCCCTCTCCCAGTAACTCACCACTTGAAACTGCAGTACAGTTATATATAGTTGTACAGTTTAACTCTTATTTTATAGATAGTATAGCATCTCTAACCAAGGATTCCTCAACATATAATCCTAACCCTGCCCAACAGCCACATATCACCACATCCACTTTCACCTTCAAACCTGTGCCCACATCGTATGTAAAACTACTCTTAAACAAACTTAAACTGCGTTCTTCTTCAGCTAATGACCTTTCAAGCGAGTATCTAAAAATAGCAGGTAATACCACATGCCTATCCTGTCTCTATCCTTATAAACAGGACAATCCAGATATCCCTCATTCCATTTCTCTGGAGAAAGTCATTACCTGTATGCAGAAAGGATGACATTCAACAGACATTAATAAATTTAGCCCTATAGCAATTTTAACTTCCCTCACCTAAATACTTGCAAAATGTATACAAAAACAATTGCTAGATTATCTTCTGTAGGAAGAACTCCTATCCCCTACACAATATGGATTCTGTCCTTCCCAAAGTACTTGCACTGCCCTTCTAACCTATACAGATACTGTCAATAAAGCTAGAGATAATGGCAAACTAATCTCTTCTTATTTCTAGAGTTGTCTAAAGCCTTCGACACAGTTTGTCACAGCAAACTTCTACTTCAAATGTCCTCACTAGGTCTCTCTCAAACCACCCTTCTGTGGTTCAAAAGCTACCTGTCCAATAGGTAACAGCCTGTCCAGCACTAAAAAAGACATTCTACACAATTATGTTCCCAGTCGGTCATGTGATCCAGTGACCAAAAACTCCTGTCTACAAACCTAGCAAATCTGCTGGGCATTGTCTGTACTTGTACAAGGTTGCTAAGGCCTGGAACGCTTTACTTGTATCCATCAGGTCTATACCCTCCCTCCCATCTTCAAAAAACACTCTGAACCATTTCCTAGCTACAAACTGGCTCTGTTCTTGCTCAAAACCAGGATAAACTATATCCCTAAATGTGAACAAGTACTGTTTCATTCCTTATACCTCTTTACTCTCTCTCTTCACTTACTTCCTTACTGCTATCAAATTCTCTTCCCTGACTTTCTCTCTAAATATATCATAAACCTGTTTTTCCCCTCATTCCATATTGCAATTTCTATTTCTATTAGACTAACTTACCTTTACGTTCTCTACAAACTGTCTAAAATTTCTCTAAATATTAAGTGATTGTCATATACCTTGTACAGATTCTTAACCAATGTTTTTATATTATGTCTAATTTGTTACAATTATGTAAACTGTAGGTGCTTTTGTTTTATTTTTGAAGATTGTAAAATTATTGTTCTTAAAATGCTTTGTAATAATTTGGAGATTTCTCCCCGGGCCTGTGATGAAAATGGGCTTCTACCCAGTTGAACTTTCCCAGGAATCAAATGTCAATAAATAAATAAATAGTGTTGGTGGGGGATTCTATGAGTGCTCATAATTTGCAATTGTGCAAATCCGTTCAGCCAGAGGCCCTTGACATTGGTCTTGACCTCAAAGAAGTAGATGCCAAAAATGAGTGACCCCAGGCTGATTCCTGAAGGACTCTGCTGGCCTCCTTGTAAGCATGGACTCCCAAATTCTAACTTCCTGGGTCCTGTCTGTGAGTCAGCTGGTTATCCACTGGGTAACATAAGGGTTATACCTAACCTCTTGAGTTTGTCAACAATGTCTGAATGGGGTACTGTGTCAAATGCCTTAGCCAGGTCAAGGTAGGCAGTGTGAACCATTCTGCCCTCATCCATTGCTTTGGTGATCTTCTTAAAGAAGTCCACCAGGGTGAGCAGGCATGACAAAAACAAACTGGGAAGGATCCAGTGTCTGGAGGTTTTCTATGTCATTATTGATCATTTCCATGATAATTCTTTCCATGGCTTTGCATATGAGATTAGTTACACTTATGGGTCTGTAGTTTCCAGGGTCTGTAGATGGACCACCTTTATGCAGAGAGGGATGATAGTTGCTGTTCATCATTCAAGAGGCACAAAGCTTATTTGGAGGCCACAGTTATAGTGATTACAGACAGCCTGACAGGTCATGTTTCATTCTGTTTAGAAGGCAGCCTGGGATACTGCCGATGCCAATCGATGAGATGTTCTTGGCCTTAGACAGAGAGCATTGAGGACCTGTTCCCTAGTGATAGTTGGAAAGTTACATTTGATTGTATTTCCTGAGGGGAGGCTGAGGTGTCAGGGGTAAAGTTAGACATGAATTTGTGTGCTAGTAGGTTTGTTATATCTTCTGGCTCAGTATAGGCAGCTCTACTAACAATTAGCTCTGCATACAATTGTGTATCACCCTTGAGATCACAGATATAGCTAATGAAGCCTTGTGGTTGTCCTTGGCCTGGGAGGGCAAATCTACTTCAAATTTGGCTTTGACAGACTTTGTCATCTGAGTTATTTGTTTAGTTTGACAAGAGCACCTTTATCCTGCTGGATGCTACATTTCCTAAGTTTTGCTATGATTTTCTTCCTTATGTTAAACAGCCTATTGATGTTAGGATTCCACCCTTTGTTCTATACTCATTCCTGGTGGGTACAGCTGCCTCAGTGCAGCTATTAACATGCTTGATTAGGGTTTCTGTGAACAGTTCTACATAGACAGCAGTGTTCTCAGGGTTTATGGAGCTTGAAATGTTGCCAGGTTATCACTTAACAGTAGGAAGTTAGCCTTAGAGTAGTTCCTGAACATTCCAGAGTTAGCTGGGGTTCTGAGATTTATTTTTACTTCAAAGGATCATTTTGTGGTCTGACCTTACCAGAGAGGACATTATATTAGCAGATGTGCAGCATATTACTGAGGAGCAGATCCATTATGTTTACACCCCTGGTCAACATACTGACAATCTGGTTTGGAGAACGTGTTTACACAATCCAGGAATCTCAGTGCCTGCACATTTGGTGTCATATATGATTCCCAGTTAGTAGTAGGGTAATTAAAGTCACCCATGAACTTGGTATTGAGTTGAATGGTAAGTGTTTCCAGTAAGCTTAAACATTTGTTATGGGTTTTCCTGGTCATAGAGGGGGACCTATAACTTGCAAGGAAGTGGTACAGGGTTTTGATTGTGGTCATTTGAATGCAGAGAGACTCATGTGCATTATACTGTATGACGAGCCATGAGGTATATTTATTTTTGCTGTAAACCAAAACACCTCCACCTTTAGTCCCTGCCTGTGTAGTAGCTAGTCTAAATATGTAAATAAGACAAAATGATCAATTTCAACAATTGGCTAAGCTTCTGGTGTCATTCTAAGGGGATCCAGTGTCTGTCTGCCTGGGATGACATGATAGACAAGCCTCGCTATTTTGCCAGAGATGGGTTGCACCTGTCACACCTAGGTTTTCGAATACTGGCCAAGGTTCTTGCCGTCCCCACAGTGCCTTTGCAAAATGCACACACTCGAGGCTCTCCTCAGCATGGAGAAAATCAATGTTTGTGCAGTGACGGAAACCTGGTTCAAGGCTCAAGAGAGCACCCCAGCACTGCTCGGTTACAATTCATATCATACCTTCCGGCCTCAGTTACCAGATCGCAGTACAAAGGGCGGAGGTGTATCCATATTCATCAAGGATACCCATATCTCCAGGTTAGTAGCGCAGCATGATGCCCCAGAGATCATCCATGCACAACTATCAGCAGGCAAAACCACATTTCAAGTCGTAGCCGGTTATAGATCGCCCACCATGTCCCAAGATGCTCACTCTGCATTCATTGAGACATTGGAAAATATAAAGGTCCTACCCAACAACATAATCTTGGGTGATTTCAACTACCCTGGTATAGACTGGGCGAACTACCAATGTTCCAACTCCTATGCTCAGCGATTCATAGAATTTATAAATTCAAATGTCCTTGAACAACTAGTATGTTCCCCCACTAGAGGGGACAACATATTGGATTTAATCATCACAAATATGGGCGCCCACTGTACCACACCCATTATCACTCCCTCCTTGGTCAGATCCGACCACAAACTGATAATCCTGGACATCCTCACCCCTCCACCTCCCCTAGTCAAAAAAACCATAGTCAAAAACCTTTCCAAAGCAAACTTCAAACTACTTGCATCCGAAGTGGAAAGCTTCACTATTCCCTTGCAGAAGGATAATGATATCCAGGATGCGGAATCCTACACCAAGGCACTCTATATGCATCTTCAGGATTGCATGGACCGTGCTATCCCAAATAAAACCAAGACTCCTTCCTCAAGCAAGAAGAAACCAGTCTGGTGGAACCCGGCCATAAGCAAACTTTACAATAAAAGGAGGAGACTTATACAAAAAAAGGCCAAATCTCAAGTAGAAAAATCATCCCTGATCAGCATTAGTGAGAAATTGAGGGCCCTCATCAAGGCAACTAAAGCTAATTTTGAAAAGAAAGTTGTCAAGGATACCAAGGATAACCATAAGGCCTTCTATGGCTACGTCAAAAACCTAAATGGCAACGCTCAGGTCTGTTCTGAGCTAGTACAAAATGGAACAAAATAGACTGACCCTTCTGACATTGCCAACATCTTGGCTGACAGGTTCAGTGCAAATTTCTCCCCCCCCCTCACCATCTACAGGGCCTATTACCATTCCAGGGGATTGTGTAAGTCCAATTATTATGGATACGTTGGTTAACAAGGCTCTATCTAAAGTTAAAAACACTGCCTCCATGGGACCAGATGATGTCCCGGGCTGTGTCACACGTGAGCTCCAAAATGATTTAACCCCGCATCTTAATACCCTGTTCAGTCTCAGCCTCTCCACAGGATATGTGCCCAGAGAATGGCGCATGGCAACGGTGGTCCCGCTACACTAGGGTGGGGCCACAACTGACCCTGGGAACTACTGACCAATAAGCCTGACCAGTCTGATCTGTAAGGCTATGGAGTGAATCATTATGGAACTCATAAATGGAGAGATTGGGAACCTCCAGTCGCTGGACCCCACGCAGTTCGGCTTCGTCAAGGGCAGATCATGCCTCCTAAACCTGGTGGATTTCTTTGAGACAGTTACTCAGGCTATAGATAAGGGAAAGGAGGTACACACGGCTTACCTTGACCTTGCTAAAGCATTTGACACCATTCCCCATTCGGGTATTATTGATAAGCTCACCAGCCTGGGCATAAACCCTTACATCACAAGATGGATCACAAACTGGCTCTCAGACAGATACCATAAAGTAAGAATAGTGGGATCTATGTCCGAATCCAGACCAGTAACGAGTGGTGTGCCTCAGGGCTCTGTCCTGGGGCCCCTCCTGTTTGGCATATACTTCTCAGAAGTACAGGCAAGCATGGAAGGGCTGTGGCTGACTAAGTTTGCGGATGACTGCAAACTGGGTGCTATAATAGAGTCTCCGGCTGACATGGAGATCCTCCAGAAGGGCCTAAATGAGACTGATGCATGGTGTCAAAGCCATGGTCTCAAGCTAAATGCAAAAAAATGCGTAGTAATCCCCTTTGGAAAAAACAGAGTACCCGCAAACTACAACATAGGAGGTAACCTCCTGAAATCTGAAGTAGTAATAAGGGATCTAGGGACCCAAGTAGATAGCCAGCTTTCCTTTAATAACCATGTTTCCAAGGTGGTTAGAAAATTCTTCTATGTGACCCTTCTGATCATGAAAGGGTTCGCATCAAGATCTAAGGATGTAATGGTGCCCCTCTACTCTTCCCTCATCAGACCCATTATTGAGTACAATGCACCAATTGGAATGTACCTGGCTAGACATCTCCAGCAGCTGGAGAGACCACAGAGGTACCTAACCAAGAGGATTACTGGCCTCAAACAGTTGCCCTATGCAGCACGATTGAAAAAGCTAAGACTGTTCTCTGTTGCATACCGCTTTCTCAGAGGCGATCTCTGTCTAACGTACAGAGCCATGTCCAACCCAGAATTGTTGAACATGCTCCATCTTAGCAAAACCAAATCTACTCGAGCTACAAGCTCTAGGGATATAAACCTCAACACAGCAATGAATAGAACATGCTGGAGGGATAGATTCCCTTCGCAGAGACTTCCCTTACTATGGAACAGGGTCCCCATCTACATAATACAGAGCCCCTCACTATCACTCTTCAAGAGGAACCTTGATGAGTGGATGGGTAACAGAAAGTTCACACCGGGGATCACACCAACAGCTAGCTGCTAGTACAAGGGTCTAGGGAACTACTAAAGGGGCGGTGAATACCGCACAATGTGGCTGGGCTAATATATGCCTTCGGGCAGATAGCTCAGTACCAACCTATGAACCTATGAACCTATGTGGAAGGCATTGTAGCCTTGCACTGCCAGGGTACTCTCTGCAGCTTTAAACCATGTCTCAGTGAATGTATAGACATCAACATTCTCTAGGGTAAAGAGATTTTGTAGGGAGAGGAGTTTCTTGTTTAGACTCCTGGCATCGAGCAGTAAAACCTTTAGATTTTTTTTTTTGGTTTTGATCTACAATGTTGGAAGTATTTTTAGTTTGGTATTGCCTAAAAAGGCACTATGAGGGCAGATAATGTTTTAGCTAATATTCAAAAGCCTAGAGGAGAGAAGTGCAGACCACCCCTGGCAAAGCAGAGCAGTCTTTCAACCATCTCCTGCCATGTTGACAAATATTGCATGCCCTTAAAAATGACACCAGAAAGTAAGCCAGTTATTAAAGTCAGTCATTTTCTGTTTGTACTGTGGCATCATCCTTGGAGAAAGTCGACTGCTGCTCAAAGCAAGGCTCATACCAGTGTGGTACACATATGTTTCTCTTAATGTAGTCTAGTGAGGTACAGCTCAGGCCATTTGCACCCACATGGACTATGACAGAATCATACTGGTATGGTCCAATAACTTGAGTGAGGGCATAATAAGGCAGATCCTGGATCCTGATAAGCAACAGACTGTGACTTTCTCCTTAGTCAGCCTGGTGAGAGGGACCTCAGTGTGTCTCACAGTGGGTTGTGTGGTGGCTTGCCTTATGGGCTTAGAAGTAGAGACTCCATGAGATGTGGGTATATGTGATTATGTGGGTGTTGTTTTGAAAGAGTGCATTTGGGGCTGCTGAGGGCATTTGTTATGTGTGCTTCATTTAGCAGGTCTTTGGGGTTTAGGAAGGTTACATTTATGTGCCTCAGCATATGTGGTCTATGTGTCTGGTTTGCGCTGTGTATGATGGGTGCAGCGTGTGTGCTACTGACAGCCTTATTGACTTTAGGTGTGCTTTTATGAGAGAGCTTTGCCTTCAGCGACATTGTGTAAATACATTTCTCACATACTTTATCAGTTTGTTTGAGAATTCGCTGGTTCTTAGTAAATTTCTACATTGCCTCAGAATGCCCGTATCCACAAAGCTGGAAACTGAGATAGTTGGAAAGGTCATATCCATGGCAACAGACTCTTTTTTATTGATTAAATTGTTATAGTGAGAATATAGAGTAAAGTCAGGAGTTTCTGATTTGCATCTCTGGGGACAGTTCTTGTCACTGCATAAACTAGTTGCCCTGTGTGCAACGAGGTACTGGTAAAATTTCAAGGGGGCTTTTACAGGAAAAATGTCCACTTAAGGCGCCTGCATCTATACAGGGCACTGCCATACACTTGAGGAGAAATCACTAAAATAGACCCTGACAATTTATGGATGTAGTATTTAGGGAGGTATTCTGAAGTTAGGTAGACAGTAGTTAATCAAGCAGTAGGTACTGAAAAGAAGGAATTAGCTTTGTCAAGAATGATGAATAGTGGAGATTCACCTAACTGGCTTCTATCTGGCTACTGCTAGTGCTGGTCTCACCACAGCTTCACACTGCTGGGAAAGAATGTCCCTTTGCTTAGTCTTTCACCAAATGCAAAAAAGTAGTACTAAACCCAAGATGAGAAGCAGGCCACAGGCACTTTAGTGATCAGCAATCTTATCCTAATGAAATCCCTCCATCCACCTATCCACTAGGCCATTTGCTGTTAGGAATTTAACTAACCTACCTTTAGGTATTTTTATTTTTCTGGCTTGTAGTTGAGTATCTTTAGTTTTGCAGAAACTGATGTGGGACAGGCCTGTTGCTGCTCGTGTTCTTTATGGCTATTTTGTACACAGTACTACTGATACTCTCAGCTAGCCCAGAGAAATCTACTCGACTCCATGAATATGCTACAATCGTGGCTAGTCCACAGAAACCTACCCACTTCCATGAATATGCAACAGTCGTAGCTAGTCCACAGAAACCTACTCGATTCCATGAATATGCTACAATTGTAGCTAGTCCACAGAAACCTACCTGACTCCATGAATATGCTACAGTCATAGCTAGTCCACAGAAAACTATTCAATTCCATAAATATGCTGCAGTCGTAGCTAGTCCACAGAAACCTACCTGATTCCATGAATATGCTACAATCATAGCTATTCTACAAAAACATATCTGATTCCGTGTGTATGCTACACACACAGCTAGTCCAGAGAAACCTACCCGATTCCATGTATATGGTACAGTGGCAGCTAGTCCACAAAAACCCTACTTGATTCCATGAATAAGCTACGGTTGCAGCTAGTCCAAAGAAACCTACCTAGTTCCATGAATATGCACAGTCACACCTAGTCCAGAGAAACCTACCCAATTCCATGAATATCCTACAGTCACATGTAGTCCAGAGAATCCTACCCGATTCCATGAATAAGCTACAGTTGCAGCTAGTCCAGAGAAACCTACCTAGTTCCATGAATATGCACAGTCACACCTAGTCCACAGAAACTTACCCAATTCCTTGAATATCCTACAGTCACATATAGTCCAGAGAATCCTACCCGACTCCATGAATAAGCTACAGTTGCAGCTAGTCCAGAGAAACCTACCTGACTCTATGAATATGCTACAGTCACATGTAGTCCAGTGAAATTTACCCCAATTCCATGAATATCCTACAGTCATAGCTAGTCCAGAGAAACCTACCCAACTCCATGAATATGCTACTGTCACTGCTAGTTTAGACAAGCCTACCCGATTCCATGAATATGCTACAGTCACTTACACTGCATTAAGATACAAGTAATCTGTTCTTCCAAGTAACACAGTAAACTTTTGATTAGTGACATTTTCATCCAAATTTGAAAGAGCTACTACTCATAAGCGTTGGAAGTTTTTTGCGTGCAGGGTCCATACTTTCATGTATTTACTACATAACATAAGTACTTAATGATGCTATAATTTAATAATTGCGCATTTACTTTCTTGGAACTACACAAGAAATGAATTAGACCTTTAAGACCAGGGTGACAAAAATAATAGGGTCTGAGCCTTGTAACACTTCAACATGGCCAGCCGCTAGAACAAAATTTCATGAAGAAAAGCACATGCATACAGATAAATAGGTGCTTCCCATGTTTATTCAAAAAGAAGAAAAAATAGACTGATTTATTGGCAGAAAATTAGGTGCCCATGTAAACTGCCAGCAATCCAGGATGACCTAGCATCCTCAGTCACAGAGGGCCACTTAGAGTTAGAATGCAAAGTCCAGTGGCCAGCTCTCCAGACTTACAAGGAATGATATGTGACCTGACGCAGGTTCAGTCTTCCTGAGCAAAGGGAAGGCTTGACAGGCATGACCTTAATGAAAGGTGAAGAGGATGTACACAGGCCTTGTTCAGAATGAAGGATCACACCGGCAGCTAAGCTTTCCTGTTACATGTGCAGTCATGTTAAGGCACAAAATTTCCTTTCTCCACACCATGGCAGACCTGGGAACACCAGTCTGCTAACTTTCATCCCTTCTGCTGGTCACCCTAAGATAGAAAAGCCTGTAAGATAGTATTCTGATTAAAAGAAAGCTAGGATGAAGTATAGAATCATGTGCCTGCAGGGTTCACAGTGCAAAACAAGTGGTGCCATTGCCAATGTAGGTGGTCAGAGGACTAACTAGAAAGCTGAAGAGATAAAAACATAGAAAAGCAAGCTGTAAAAAGAAAAAGACATACCATATTCAAAATTAATCAAAATGAATGAAGAAAATTATCACCATACTATAACACAAGGCAACTGTAGGAGGACTGCAGTGGTATACTGGCAAGTTTAGCTACCTCTGGTGTTCAGGGTGCAGAATGCAAGTCTTGCATCAGGTTACTGTCTGAAAGGACTCTGAGAGGGAAAGCTAAAGTGCAGGAAATGGCAGGACAAGACAGAGAATGTAACTAAGGCTAAGAGAGGGGAACACTACTGTCCAAGGTGCACCCCATGTGGAAGGTAGGCAAATAAGGACTAGGCAGAGAACCAGTGAGAAGGCAGCCAATGGAATGGGTAGCCTACTACAGACAAAAAAAATCCAATCAGTGAAAAGTCTACTAGTTATATCAGAAGACATCAGAGATACATTAAACCTTCTTAATTCAGCTTCTACCAAAACAAAAACAGGTATCACAGGAAAAAAGGGCAGAGAAATAGTGCACAGACAGTGCACAAGCACAGCCAAAGGATCTGTACTTCCCAATAATTACCAACATCAGCTAGCAGTTAATGCCAGACTATAGTGAGCCTGTATTTCCCCCTCTGCACAGCTGAATGTGATACTACATGGAATGTTTTGTGCAGCCAGTGAAGAGAAACAACTTTTTTTAAGCACTAATAGTGAAAACACCTACACAACTCACAAGAGCTTTTATATGCTCCCTATAACAATGCATTAAAAGTCATCACTTAATAGTTTGTGCAAATTATTATGGCTCTGACCTGTTATGAGATGCTTCCTATAGTCAAGGATACAGAGGTTGAGTCCTACATACTGTGTGACTTTGAGCACGTCATTTAACAGGAGTGTACTCCTGGGTCACCCCCCCCCCCCCAAGGGGACACTTTATCCAGATGGTTTACTTGGTTAGCAAACAGAAAAAGAAAAAAAATGTTTTATTTTTTTCTGTTTTCTAGCTTAAAGAGCTCATGGTTGCTTGACACTTGGTGTAAGCATGGACTGACATTCTGTCCTAGAGCAGGCTAGCTAGGAAGCTATGAATAAGGGTCAGTTATAACACAAAATTAAGTTGGGGTCTGCAGAAGGGTAATGAAAAGGCTGTGATGAAGAAAAGACACAGGGAAACAGATTCAGAGCAACTACATCCAGTCATGAGTTAAGAAAGCTAAAGGCCAATGAGGAACTGGGTCTGTTGGAAAGCAATGTGTGAGGTCTTGCATTCCAGATATGGGTTGGCTGAGGGATTTGTAAATAATGGAGTAACTTGTATACAAACTAACAACTGCAATCTTGCATGCTCTCTCCCTGGCTGCTCTTTCAAAATGGCACTAGGGATTGCACGTGTCTGGAATTTATACGTACACGTATAGCCATGATATGCTTCTTGAAGATATAGCACACACATCACCTGCACTCCGATCTACAAGTAACAAGTGAGATTAGGGTGGCAAAAAGCAGTGGTGGATATGAAATTGGCAGCTTTTTAACAATAACAGGATAATGTCTTCATTACCGACAAAGAAGAGAAAGGAAGTACAGAGACAGTCCTGACCAAAGAGACCAAGGAACAGAAGACAGAAAGCTTGATGATGTCTTAAACACCTGCATCCATTTTCACAAAGCAGCAAGGAAGAAGGATCTTAAGGTTGGTGGGATGCACAGGGAGGAAGGAGAAACATAGACAGATGGAATTATCTTCATCAGGAGGATGGGCCAAAAACTACCAGTTTAGAAGAGAACAAGGTTTGAGGATTGAATGGGTGACCCTCTAAAATCCTCAGGAATTTTGATAATTGTCCTAGGAAAGGTCCTGACACAGGTTTTCAAGAGATTACTAACCTGCACTAAAATTTTAGATGTCTTGCAAAAAAAAAAAAAAAAATACAGTGCCATGGGTGGCGTGGGGGGGGGGGTGGCAACAGAACCAATGATAAACCAGTAAGCCAGAGTTCAGTTATTAGGGAAAATGATCAAAAAGTTCCTAAGGGAATTATTCTTCCAGTAGACCAGGGGGAATTGGGATTACCCGAGTTAAAGGGGTATTTCAGAGCAACATGAAGGTTCTTATACATAGCACAAGCAGAAAACTATAATTCAAAATGGAAAGGGATGCTGATGAAACAGTGGGGAAGCTCAAGTAACAGGGGAGACAGTGACTTTGGAAGCAGACCTTTAAGAAGAATAACAATAATCATACAGAACATTGTATTCATAAAGTAGCAGAAGGTCTTCTAATAACCAAGTCAACATGGGAATGGAGAAAGGAGATTCTACCAATAGGGATGATTGCAATTAGGGATACAGACAATAGCAAGAGGGGGCATGAATATACTGGAGAAAACTGGCAACGGAACCAAGGTACTGGCAGCAAATAACTATAGAGGGAAAGGTAAGAGAATGGGAAGATGCCAAGAACCTATTTGGACTGCAGGCTAGAAATTGCTTTCCATATCAAGGATTAATATCAGAGTATAAGCAAAGAGAAAGAAATAGGGAGGTCCTAAACAAAAGACCAGCACTGGTAGAGTTTTTAGTAGAATCTAGAACAGAAGCTGACGTTAAGAAAGGAATAATTAGTATAGCATATAAAATATTGCCTGATTACGATAAGAATCAATCAGAGGATGTTAGGAAGGAAGGGGAAGAGAGATTTGATAAGCAATTCACAAAGAAACACAAAAAAATGTATTTCTCCCAAATATGCAACAAAATCAAGAAGGTTTACGATCTTTGCCTGGAAGTGTTTACATAGGTATTTTTATACCTCAAGCAGACTTCAAAGAATCTTTCCTCAGGTAGACAGCAAATGTTGGCGGTGTGATGGGGCAGAAATAGGTAACTTGGAACATATTTTCTGGGAGTGTAATGAGTTGGCAAACTTTAAAGATTCCCTGCAGTCTGTTCTGTCAGAGATGCTGGGTGAGCAAACTGGAGTAACTATGGAAATGATCTTTTTGAGCTATGATACAGAATCGGAATTGCCTAGACATAGTAAGGCCTTGTTGAGTCTAATTACGATGGCTGCAAAAAAAGCAATTACTAGAAGATGGAAATCAAAGTCTAAACCAGCTATACTAGAGTAGCAAAGATAGTAACAGAGATAAAACAACTTTAACTGGGATCTTTAGAAAAGGGAGCAAATTACATAGGAAAAAATGGGAAACGCTGGATCAATATATGCAGAGGAGGAACGAGGTTTAAAAGAAGGCAGGATTTGAATGACCTATGTAATGACTGACTAACAATGACTGGTTATGTTAAAAGTGATTTATAATGTTTGCAGCTACAGTTGTGTCAACATGGTTTGGAATGTACAATGTTTGCAACTGAGAATGTATTGCTATGGTTTATTTTCATTTATATAAATGTAACATGGCCTGTGTCATACATGATAATTTAATAAAGATGCTTCTTGTTAAAAAAACAAAAAAAAAAAAAAACAGCTCCTAAGGGAAGAGGTCAGTAGCACTCCTGAATGATAATAAATTCAGCATGGCAATCAGCACAGGCTCATGGCCAGAAGATTGAAAGTCTAACTTAATTAAGCTCTGTGTCTGGGCTACAATGGAACTAGTAAGGACAACCCACTGATGTAATTTATCCTGACTTCGGGTAAGGACAGCCCACTGATGTAATTTATCCTGACTTCGGGTAAGGACAACCCACTGATGTAATTTATCCTAATTTCGGGTAAGGACAGCCCACTGATGTAATTTATCCTGACGTCTGGTAAAGACAACCCACTGATGTAATTTATCCTGACTTTGGGTAAGGACAACCCACTGATGTAATTTATCCTGACTTCAGGTAAAGACAACCCACTGATGTAATTTATCCTGACTTCGGGTAAGGACAGCCCACTGATGTAATTTATCCTGACTTCCGGTAAGGACAGCCCACTGATGTAATTTATCCTGACTTCAGGTAAGGACAACCCACTGGTGTAATTTATTCTGACTTCGGGTAAGGACAACCCACTGATGTAATTTATCCTAACTTCGGGTAAGGACAGCCCACTGATGTAATTTATCCTGACTTTGGGTAAAGACAACCCACTGATGTAATTTATCCTGACTTCGGGTAAGGACAACCCACTGATGTAATTTATCCTGACTTCGGGTAAAGACAACCCACTGATGTAATTTATCCTGACTTCGGGTAAGGACAGCCCACTGATGTAATTTATCCTGACTTCGGGTAAGGACAGCCCACTGATGTAATTTATCCTGACTTTGGGTAAGGACAGCCCACTGACGTAATTTATCCTGACTTCAGGTAAGGACAACCCACTGATGTAATTTATCCTGACTTCGGGTAAGGACAGCCCACTGATCTAATTTATCCTGACTTTGGGTAAGGACAACCCACTGATGTAATTTATCCTGACTTCAGGTAAGGACAACTTACTGATGTAATTTATCCTGACTTCGAGTAAGGACAACCCACTGATGTAATTTATCCTAACTTCAACAAAGCTTTCAATCCAGCATCAGAAAGTGCTGCTTGCATAACGCAGGGGGTTAACAATAGGTAATAGAATGGTATAATACTTAAGAAAGATAGTTAAAGCAGGCAGTGGTGGCAAAGAAGACTCTCTGTATCACAACAGGAAGCAGCCACAGAAGTCAGGTGCTCTTCAATCAGTTTGTCTCAGACACAGCAGAAGGCATCCAGAAGGATCAATCTTTCACTAAAGACTCCATCATCACCACTCGTGTCATAATGCCAGCACCTCCACCCAGGTCATGATGCCAGCACCACCACCTGGGTCATGATGCCAGCACCGCCACTCGTCATGATGCCAGCACTGCCAGCCGGGTCATGATGCCAGCACTGCTGCTCGAATCATGATGCCAGCACTGCCACCCAGGTCATGATGCTTGATGGTGTGAGTCAGGTAGCAGCAAAGGTAAAGGACAGACAAATGAGAAACACTATCTCTGGGGCATAAAACCCCCAAGGTGAACTACAGCTTGGGAGACAGGACCTGTGTCAGGCAGACTACGACAATGACCTGTGTGTGGTAATAACTCCCCCAATCAACCACTAAGTAAAGAGAAAAAAATGGTGTCTCAGGCTAGCAAGATGTTGAGAAGCATGCTCAAGGGAATAGAATACAGGGAAAAAGAGGTGCTTCTCTCCAAAGTTAAAGATTAGGACACAAATGGAATTCTGCATACATTTCTGGAGACCCTATAGGCAAACAAAAATTGCAGTGCTGGAAATAGTGCACAGGGGTGTGGGCAAGGGATATCAGAATGATGGATGGAAAGGACTGTTTAGGAAGGTCGGCTAACCTTAAGCACTTCCTGCTGGAAACAAAGACGGTAAGGATCATGCTCTCAAGCCATCAAATCACAAAAGGGGACTGTGAAGGACTGGGGTTTAAGAAGAAGGAGAGAGGGGTGAAGGAGGTGACAACTTTTCCAAACAGAATTTAAAAAAATTTAACTTGAACTCGAGGCACATCTGATTCATACAAAAGTTAGAGACTCAAGGATCAACTTACCCAAAGAAGGAGGTATAGTGCAATTCAAATGATTCATAGCAATTGCTCGATACACGACCATTCAACACTCAGAAGTGTGATCACTACAGAATGTACAGTGAACACAGTGACAGCTGAAACTCACTATGTGTGAAGAGGTGTGCAGGGGCATCCTTACAGAAAGAAGCTACTGCCCCACATCCCTGATGCTTAATACAGTAACTCAGAAAAAGTGCAATCTCCAAGATATTACACTTCTGATATTTAAAAACAAATCAAAACAAAATGCATACTTGTGATTGCACATTAGAGTACTGAGTATAAATAATTTGAAATTAAGCCTGAAGACTTAACTGGACTGATGCAATTTAAAAAGGGTAAGGTAAATGGACAACGGGGGGGGGGTCACTAAGGAAATGCAGCTGAAGAGTGCTGGCTGCATGTAACAGGCAGGCAAGCTAGACAATGAGCCCCCTTCAAGCACCAGGACTATTACATAGGATGAGCAGAGTATTGAGCCCCCTTCAACCACCAGGACTATTACATAGGATGAGCAGAGTATTAAGCCCCCTTCAACCACCAGGTCTATTATATAGTATGAGCAGAGTATTAAGCCCCCTTCAGCCACCAGGACTATTACATAGGATGAGCAGAGTATTGAGCCCCCTTCAACCACCAGGACTATTACACAGGATGAGCAGAGTATTCAGCCCCCTTCAACCACCAGGACTACTACATAGGATGAGCAGAGTATTAAGCCCCCTTCAGCCACCAGGAATATTACATAGGATATGCAGAGTATTAAGCCCCCTTCAACCACCAGGACTATTACATAGGATGAGCAGAGTATTAAGCCCCCTTCAACCACCAGGACTATTACATAGGATATGCAGAGTATTAAGCCCCCTTCAACCACCAGGACTATTACATAGGATATGCAGAGTATTAAGCCCCCTTCAACCACCAGGACTATTACATAGGATGAGCAGAGTATTAAGCCCCCTTCAACCACCAGGACTATTACATGGGATGAGCAGAGTATTAAGCCCTCTTCAACCACCAGGACTATTACATGGGATATGCAGATTATTAAGCCCCCTTCAACACCAGGACTATTACATAGGATGAGCAGAGTATGGAGCCCCCTTCAAGCAACAGGACTATTACACAGGATGAGCAGAGTATTGATGTTGTACTGTTTAAGCTGCAGAACCTCCAAATCTACTTCTGTGTAAACATACAGTTTTATAAAATGTCCAAGCTACAGTTCCTGATCGCCTTAGCACAGACCATTATAAACAGCTGTAGATGTGCTACCAGTCTTGAGCAACATGCACAAGCCTTACAAAGACACAGTGGTATCAATGTGCTGTAAGTGGTAGAATAAACCCTAGACTAGAGTGTTCTGCCATGTAGATCCTGGATTAAGACTTAGTTCCAGTGGCAGGAACTCCAGATCTCATAGATGAACTAGCTTCTTCCCATGACTACCACCTCAAACTCTGTGTTGAAAGTACATAGAACACGAGAACAGCAATCTAGGAGTCCCAAGAAGTTGTGTGCGTGTCCATGTCTGTACACATGTGTTTGGACAGGCATGTGCGTTTTCATATGCATCTTCAAGTGCACATATGTGGATATATGTGAGAGAGACAGAGACAAAGAGAAAGAAAGAACAACAAAGAGGAGAAAGAACAAGATGTGCTGAGGTGCAGGTTTTTACTTTTGTATTTCTTCTGAAAATAATTATCTTCAGCAAAGCTCATCTTGACCAGTTTAAAACAGAACAATTAATAATAAACCAGGACATCTTGTACATAATAAAGACAAAATACAGTTCTATTATCAATAAAGGTAGTACACATGCTTGAGAAGAACCTCACATTGTAAACTTTTCAACACATCATTTGCAAACTAAGCCTTGCATTTCTAAAAGGTTCCCAAATGCAAAAGTTCAAGTTTAGTCCTCAGAAGTTAAGAACCAGTTTAAGTACTTCTTCTGGACTGTTTATATGAAACTTTAAGTTGTATAAATAAATATGCTGTCTGGAAAACATTTACAGGAGAAGCTCATGGTTCAATGTAACTAAACAAAATAATTCTCCTTAGCTAACTTACAGCAGTTAAGACAAGAAATACAACAAAGTACTGAAAAATAAACAATTATAGATTTATGCAAAGCAGCACACATGATACAGCTAAGAAAAGTTAAAAAGACCGTATGGATAAGACTGCCCCTAGGTGGTACCATGCAAACTGCAAAATCGGTACCCTGTGAGAGACTCTTCCAAACGTTAAGCACTGCAAGTATCACTAAAAGAAATACCCAATGTATGCAATGTTTATTTATACAGCTCAGATTCCTGATAATGTCTTACCTGTTTCTTGCTTCCTCTGTTCCTTATTTGCCATCACTCTATCGTGTACATTGACTTGTTTACTTTTTCTTCCTGGGACACTATTGAAAATGTTTTTTTTTTTCCCCAGAAGGAAATTCCGGTCAATAATAATAAAATAAATTAGATATATGCATAAGGAGAAAAAGCACTTTTTCCATACCTCTTAACTGTCCATACTTTCACAGAATTTCAGATTTTTGCCTCATATTTTTGGTCTGTTCCTCATAAAATTTGTGGTTTTCTGGCAAATCTTTGAGGATTGAATTCACTACATAATACTAAATAATGATAGACATTTGAGTTTCAGACTTCGTAACCTGCAGAAAATACATAATAATATAAAACCTATTATTTTAGCAACTTTCTAAGTTTACAGGAATGATATTTACAATCTGCCACTATTTTGTGGGCCTTTGCCCCCCCCCCCCATTTTTTCTGTCTTTGACCAGATTTCTTGCACTGAGAGGTATGTTTCTGCCTCAAAGGTACAAATGGAACACACAGCGACTGCATATCAACATGTTTAAAGTGCCCACAGCCAGTAAAAATGGATATCAGGTAGGACTGTGTAACACTGTGAAACCTTATCTGAAGTTTGCACAATTACTGCCAGCAACAGATTTTAAAAAAGGTAACAGATGAAAAGGAAAAGATGTGTTGAGCCTCACAACTGACCAAATGGTTCTTAGTTGGGATAACCGAAGACAAGGGCATGAATGTGCTCATCCTGAATGCAGTAAAGTCACAAACATAAACTGAAAAGGTTAACCACTTTGTTCTTCTTGTGGCTTCTCCCGGTTAGGGGTTGCCACAGCGAAACTCCAGTCCACTAATGATTGGCAGTAGATTTTTACGGTGCTGAGGTGCCAGCTCGATGCCCAACCTTCAACGAAGGCACGCCCATTCACGCATGTCTTTCAAATGCCACTCGACTGCGGGGAGGACATGCAGACTCCACAGAGAAGGTGCTCCAGCCAAGAATCGAACGGGAGAACCTCTTGTTGTGAGGCGACAATGCTACCACTGCACCACCGCGGCTTGAAAAGGTTAAAGATCTGAAAAGGCAGAAAGGCAGATGAACCAAACTGATTCTGTCTTGCATTTCTTATAACTAACATGGGTTATATGCTTGCAGACTGAATGTTCTTTTCACTTCCAAATGAATTGCAAAAAAAAAAAAAAAAAAGTTCTATAAATGTTTTGATCAATGTTTGTATTTTTCTAGTTGATTTAAGCAAATGTAAGTTATGGTTTGGAAGTCCAGAGAAAAATGCATTTTTGGGTGGGTGGGGGGGGCAAAAGACCTCTGACCAAATCACATGTGAAGATCACAAAAAAGGTGCAGGAGGCATGTGAACACTAGATAACAAACACTACTGGTGGGTGGCACATTTTTAGTACTATGTGAAATTCTTTGTACAGCAAAATGATCCCATTTGGGTATCCCTGAAACAGCAGCTGCAAGAACCATCACTATAACACAAATGCCCTTAACCACATGGGGCACTCCTCGCAAGCAGTTTTAAAGCAAATGGATTCAGTTTGTGAGATATATAAAATCCTTGTGGTTTACGGACTGAACAAACCCAAAGCATGGGTACTGACAGGCCTAAACCTGATACAGCTCTAGAGCCATGAGTCTGATGCTTCTAAAACACAAACCATTTAAACTGGTGTTTATCTTAGCTTTTCCAGATATTTAGCACTACAAGGAAACTGGGCACCAGTACAGCCATAAAAAGGAAACTTTGTGCCCAGCAGTTAGAATAAAGCACTAGGCTGGTACTATCTGTATTTTATTAATGTTGGTTAGGTAATCCCATTTAGCTCAGCACAGGCAGTCCTATGGGTTCGACTAAACAGATGATAAAGGCAAAATTATGCAAAGGCAAAGATCATAACATGAAGAAAACTCAACAGGAAGGTAAGAATAATTCATGCACAGCGATGAAACCAAGTACACAGAACAAGTGGTTTACAACTGAAAAAGAATGCACCAGTTCTAACAGTTAGTTAATACAAACACAAGAACAAAATAAATCAAGCATTTAATAAAGCAAACAACAGTAAAGAGAAGCCAGCAGAAAGAGCTAGACAACATCTATAAATAGAGAGGAAAAACAAAAAGCATATCTTTTGTTGCCTAAAAGATACAGAAAGAAGTAAAATGAGTGAAGTGGGGATTGGGATTAAACGAAATGGGAAGAAGAAGAAGAAAAAAACAATCACAACATTGCTTCATGCTATTTAATTATTTTATTTTACATTTGTTGACCGGGATAGTCCGACTTGATATATGAGATATATTAAGTCCACAGTAAGGAATGGCTCGAATCAGAAAGTGATGTGGCATGTACAGTGCAGCGCAGAAATAGGAGGAACAACATCCCAGAGAAAGAAAGTAAGAAAGAAAATTCAGGGAAAAAAACAAGTAGCCACTTTCAGTGCATTCCACAAGCTGAGAAAGAAACCTGTTCAAGAACTGGTAAGGTGTGGTGGTACTTTTCCGTTAATGGGGCAACGGCTGTTTTCGTCTCGTTACCAGTTTTGTCATAAGGGAAGTTGTCCTTCATTGCCAATATTAGCAGAAATATCCAGTATCAAAAGAATCAACAGAACTGCAAATGAGACAGCATACAATTTTGGGGAAGTCTGGGTTTTATGTTTTGTTTAAGCTTAGGCTTCCGGTTTCGCCTTCCACAGCCTACAAATATAATTGTTTGTCTCGAAAAATTCATATATTGCTACGATGACATAGCTGTGAAGTTGTCATCCCCAAAACGGGATGCAGTACATCTTATGGCATGGAAAAAAAGCTACGGGCAAAAAGTGGGACACATTTTTTAAAAATGTTATCAGGGCAACAAGTACTTCCTGGTTTGGTCTCCTTTACAGATGACATATACCTCAGAACTCTCTGTTGATTTCAGCTCAAACCCCTCCCCATTCTCTACAACTGGCAGTTTTAGGAGAAAAGTGTGGTATTTCACATTTCATAAATAATGGCAAGCATTGCAGTTATGCACTTGCTTTTTCTCCGAATAATGCCTGGTAATTCACTTCCTGTTAAACCCTGTTTGCATGCATTATTCCGAGTAAGACAAGAGTGTAAGTGAAATGATTGCAGTTATTTATTAAATGTGAATGTAATCGACCGCACTTACTAAATTTCACATCAAAATAACTGTGCGTGTGGTACCCATTTCCGCAACAGCTGAACGATCAAATTTATAATGAGTGGTAGGATACCAAACGCTCATTATGACTGTTGCCCCGATAATGGAAAAGTACCGGTGTGGCAAATAAAGTAGGGGTGAAACTCAATCTGGATCCATAAAAAGTCAATGCATGAACTTCTAGTTTTGTGTAAGGATGCAGCACACAGTTCTCACTCACAACATTACTTAAGAAAAGTAACTTGTCACTAGCTTACCTGAAGCTTGGAGACAACGTCAGCGCAACAGAAATATTTAGTAGTTAAAGCTTCGGCCTCACAGCTCATGAGTCTTGAGTCACTGTCTCATGCAGTCAGCATGCTGTCCCAGTGTCTGCATGCATTTTCTCCAGGTATGCTGGTTCCCTCTCTCCTCTCAAAAGCATAATAGTTGACTGGCTGTCCTAAATTCTCCACTGATGCTGTATTAACTATTGCCTTGGTGGCCTATTGTTATGGTTGAAAAAGGGTCTGAAAATATATAATTTCACTTATCAGGTTAACAAATAAATTATTTAGTGAACCGTACTGTAATGCTGTAATGTTTTTAATGATGTTTCTTTAGACATGAACAGCAATTCCCACCGCTGCATAGATTGCATTCTATAGCCTTATTGATGGAATGCTTTATACGTGACTGTACTTATGTCATTATGCAATTTTGCTTTATTTGTATTGTGTTCTGCTTTTTGTACTTACAAAAAAACAAGTATGTCTGCGTGTTCACTATTACATCGAGTCATGGCTGAAACAGATCCATCAGTATTGGTCAATCTACCCAGTTAACAAACAATCCGCAGAGAAGGGTGACAATGAAACAGAAAGCTCTTAGACCAGACAGCCGGCGGTTATAAGTCACATTAGAACAGGCTGAACTAGCTGAAGGAAACATATCACGGCTTGTTTTGGTTTTGCCAGAAAGTGTTTGGGTCACCAATACCAGGTACATGAAGGCCATTTACATATCATCAACTGCAATCTAGTCACTGGTTTGAACTAGTTTCTGAGTATGTTCGAGGAAAGATGGGATTTGTTGATGGCCGGATGTATTACATGCAGCCAGCGGCTTCTATCACAGGACCTCATTAGTCTACAACTCTTGAGATGTATTACATGCAGCCAGCTACTATCACAGGACCTCATTAGTCTAGAACTCTTGAGATGTATTACATGCAGCCAGCTACTATCACAGGACCTCATTAGTCTAGAACTCTTGAGATGTATTACATGCAGCCAGCTACTGTTACAGGACCTCACTAGTCTAGAACTCTTGAGATGTATTACATGCAGCCAGCTACTATTGGGAGGGGCATTACATTTTGTTTCTTAAAAGTATTTGACATGTAAGGTGTATAGTTACCTGCCAGTGCAAGGAAGACTTTGCTGAAAAAATAATGGCCTCATCTACCAAATGAATGGGACAACAAAAGAATAATTAATTCTAAAAAGATAACTAGCAGTTGCTAAACCTGCAAATCATCATCACACAGCAGTTAATTTCACTACATAATATGATACAGCAGTCCAGTCATTTGTGACCTGTGTCCCCGGTCTCAGATCTTGGATCCACTGATGAAGAAGATCTTGTAGCTTGAGTGAATGTCTCTTACAGTATCACATACTTAAAACAGTTGTAGAGCCTTGTTGAATCAAGTATGTAATATCCTAGGAGGATGTCCTCAGTTGTTGAAGGAATGACCCTATGTGATCAGTGTGGTAACAGCTTCCTGAGTGATACAGGAAAAGGAGCAGGTACATTATTCAACCACCAAGGACAGTATTCCCATAAACATAACCCTGGAAATCAGTGCATTTCTGTTACTATACTAGGAAAGCTGAGAAGACCAGTGGTGTGGGACAGAGAATCCACCCAGACTGTCAGTAACTTGAGTTCAAGTGGTATCCCAGGACCAGATTAAGAAGGAAGACTACCTCAACCAATGGACTTTCTTCAACGTGAGGATTACAGGTCTGTGCTCTACTAGTCTATCTATGGCATGGGTCAGTGTTGCAGGAATAAGACTCAGGGATATCACAAACACACAAACACCTTGTGTGCAAAGCCAGTATACTTGGGTACAGATGCATTTTGCAAAATTATGGGACTCACGTAGGGCAATGTGCAAAAAAAATTTTTTTTTACAATCTACTGTATGAAGATACTGGCTGCTGGCAATCCCTTAGCAACTAAAATAAGGGCAAAGCATGAGAAACAACTGGGCATGTGTGAGGCAGAGTGATCCAGAAGGTAAGGAGTGGCCAGAAATAGAAAAGACTATGCAGTAGATCAAGACTCCACATTATTGTTCTTTCTTGGCTTATCTCTCCAAAGGAGCCTATACCAATCCAACTTAAAGGACAACAGTCATTAATATATTTATCAAAATATCATCTCCTGTTTTATACACCATTTCAATTTTAAAGCATGATTATAAAGTGTTTATACTAGCTAAGAGAATCAGAATTGTGTTGTCAAAACTGATAGATATGGATCAATGAGCAGGGCAATGGTAGCATTTGTGTTACCTGATAAAATAATAGGGTTGATTAGGGGGTATTTGAAGGGATGGAAGCAAGAATTAGGGTGGGAGGGTTCCTCTCTGACAAGCTGTGTTTGAGCAGAGGAATAGGGCAGGGGTGTCCTCTTTTCCCTTGTTACTTGCTTTCTTAGTTAGAGCCATTCGCAAATAAAATAATGTGCTCACAAATTAAAGGATATTTCTGGTATGGCAATCAAGAGAAGTTAGCTTTATTTGCACATGACATTATTTGTTACTTGATGAATCCAGAAAAGGGCATGCTTGTGTTACACAGGACTCTGAGACAGTTTTGAGTTTTTTCAGGATATAAAATAAAATGAAAATAAAACAAAGAACTGGTTCACAATACCCATATTTATGAGGACTTGATAAGATAAAGTATTTACGTGCATGGATTAGAAAAGTTTCTATTATGACAGCTAAAGATATTGGGGAAGAGTCTAAATAAAAGATAATACATAAATTTAGAAGCTGGAAGTTCTTGACTGTTGCTATGGATAGTAAGGTAAAAGCAGTGAAAATGTTCTAGTCTCTTTAGTTTTATACACATGTCAAGCATATTTCTATCAACCAAAGGAGACATTGTGGACTATATATAATTAAGAGTTGAAATAACTTATTTGGGAGAGGAAGACACCAACAGTTAAGGGTGATATGCTGAACAAGCTGGTTTAGGATTACATAACCTAAAGGGATACTTTAGATCTACACAGTTAAGTCACATATAAATAACACAAGTAGACGATTACAAATCAAAGTGGAAAGGGATGATGATAAAACAAGGATGAAGTACAAGAAGTAAGGACAGAAAAGGATTTGGGATGCTGGTTCTTAAGGAGAATATCAGCACCCATACAGAATATTATACTATATTATTCTAACAAATAATCCAGCATGGGAATGGAGAAAGGAGATTTTACTAGTAGGAATGACTGCAAGTAGGGGCATACAAAATAGGCAAGTGGGGGCTGAAACTTATTGGAGAAAATTAACAAATGAACCAATGTGGAAAAATACTGAAGTCAACATATTTTGTATTCTGTATTTAAAGGGTTAAGCAGAAAAATGTTCACTGCGTGCAAACTGAAATGTTCTGGAAAATGTTGATCACTGAGGAATGCAGGAGTTAATCTTAAACTGCTGATAAAGTTAATGGTGCAAGAATAACTGTGGTACTGGCTGGTAAAAACAAGTAATCAAACTATCAATTTTAATGAATGTTCTGTGTGCTACGTGTATGTACGTGCAGGAGGGTCTATATAAGGAGAACTCAAAGTACAAGTAACCAGACTGCTGGCATATTACTATCATGTAGCAGATCTCCATGCATGTAAAATAAAGCTGTTTTACTTGCTTACAAGAACTTGGTGTGATTCTTCCAGAATATGTTAGAAGAGTAAAATCTTTCGACATAACTGGCGCCCAACGTGGGGCGGCCCCTGCACGGCGCGAATCGAACAAAGAGAGGCTGAAAACCTGCGCAGGTGGAGAGAGATCAGGCTCTCCTCGAATGAAAGACCTCCAACTGAAACAGGTTGAAATTAGAGGCCAGTCACTCTTTCCAGATTCAATCCGTGAGGTGGCAGCGAAACAGGGCGGAGGAATCACAAAGGTAAGCAAAAAGAAAAGCTATTTTTTTGTTGTTTCTGATTGGAATTTTTTGTCTAAATTTTAAGGGACTAGTCAAGGGAGAAATTTAATTTTCTCAAAGTATAAGGAGTATATGTAAATAGATTCCATATACAAGAGATCTCAGGAACAGGAATAGTTTCTCATAAGAGAAATGGAAACAGGAACCAGTTGGCCAAAGGTGACGAAATCTGAAGATGAAAAGTTTATGTTTGATTTACACCCAAAGAACGTAAAATATTTAGATAAATGGAAAAAAGATCATGGGTTTAGTGGATGTTTAAATAAGTCAGAATGTCAAAATCTAGTAAGATCACTGTGCAAACAGGCAGGAAATAAGACAAGGAATCAAAAGAAGGTGGGGTTTCCAGGCACAGAAATGGCTGGAGGAAGCAAATAAAAGACATAGGGAACAAAATTTGAAAAAGGGTGTGGTAATTCAAGTGAAAGAGATGTGTACTTTGTTAAAAAGGAAGATAGTAAAACTTCCAAGTGTGTAGAACCAGAATGCAGACTCTCTTAGATAAAATAGAAGAACATTGGAAGCCCAAGGCAGATTGGACTTGCATTAATCAATACATTCAATCAGATGACGAAACCGTAGACAGTTATCTACATCATCTCTCACACAATGTTTTGATGCTCATAGTGGGTTGATTAAGGTAGAAAATCAGGAAAATGACTCGCCCTATGAACAGCAACTGAAAAATGCATTCCTAAAGGGCTGCAAGACAGCCATTGGTAACTTTATACAAAAGCATATGATCACACACAGGACAGCGCGTCTACAGCCCCTTATGGAGTATGCTAGACATGCTGAGAAATATCTGAAGAAAAAGAAAGATAAACAAGCCCAGACTTTTACAGTTAGTGAAGATGGAACTTTAATGTTAGTTCAGGGTTCCGCAAACCACGGAAGAGGGCGTGGCAGGGGAGGCGCAAGTCATTCTGAGGATTTCGAGGGTAGGCAAAAGAGGGGGGAGTGTTTTAAGTGCGGTAAGAAAGGACATTTCGCCAGAGATTGCAGAGGACCGGAGAAACCGATGGTTGCTTCCGGTGGTACCGCATGACTATATGACGGTCAAAAAGATGTAGATGGAGGGTATGAGGAAGAAGAAGAAAGTGAGAATGGGGAAGTAGATACAAGTGAAGACGATGGGTGGGGACAGGAAATGGCAGAAAATGAGAAATATCAAATGGTAAATCTAACAGCACTAGCATCAACTATGCAATTGGAATCCCAACCAGTAATCACATTGCAAGTTGAGGGCCGAGACATAGAATTTCTTTGTGACTCAGGGGCTTCTAACGTTAGTCAGAAGTACTGCCATATCATCCGATGTTACCTCGGATGAATATGTGCTTGTAAAAGCAGCAAATGATCGTATTTACAAAGAGCCATTGTCCAAACCTCTGTGGGTTACCGACCCAGAGATGAACCAAACCATACGGTTCCAAGTAATAATTTCAAAAATCTGCCCAGTACATTTACTAGGAAGAGATTTAATGCAAGTGTTCGGTATAGCAGCCGTCCCAACCTCCACGGGGATGGTGGCAAGGAAAATAGAACTGAATAGTGCAATGCTATTAGAGGGGCAGGGAGATCTACATTACTGGTATAGTAATGATTTGATAGAGACAGGCCCCCAGAGTGTAGTGACGGATCTTACATATTTGGCATTAAGCAAATACGGCATAACAAATCCAAAGGTGTCAGATCCATTACATTGCACAATGTATTACAAAAGATGTGCCGGACCTGATTTAGAATACGAAAAAAATTTTCTTAGTTTTAAAGTCACCAAACTAGTATTGCATAGCCTTTTTTGGGACACACTAGGTAATTCTGCAGTCACATGTAGCCTTACAAGGGATATGCAGCTGCTGTATAAAAATGAATTAACCACACATATTTCAGTCACGGAGGGTGAAGGAATGTCATGGTACCTCGTGGGTAAGAAAAGAACTGAACGGGTAGGATGGACACCAGAACAGTTGGCAGGTAAGGGCATTCAGGTTCAAAAACTTAACTGGGTTACACAAGCCAGACCGACCGTGCACCTCAGGGAAGACAAACCGATACAATCCCCTGGGACATTATGACTATGTCTCCTTACCCCCATGAAAAAATCTCAATTGCAGACGATTCCAAACTCATTATGGTCGCAGGATCAGCACGATATCGGACTGATTAAAACGGCAGGACAGGTAAAGATTACACCCAAGTCAGAATTTAGACCTCATAAACGGCAGTATCCCTTGAGCAGAAAGGCAGAGGAGGGCATTTTACCGGTAATCACAGCACTTTTGAAAGCTGGAGTATTAATTCTGTGCACAGACTCACCGTGTAATACGCCCTTATTTCCAGTAAAAAAACCGGATGGGACATGGAGAATGGTACAAGACTTACAGGCAATAAATGCCGCGGTGGTACCTCGGGCCCCCATAGTCCCGGATCCGTCTATTCTGCTGAACGATATCCTTCCAACGGATAACTACTTTTCTGTAATTGATATCAGTAATGCCTTTTTCTCTATTTCCTTGCAGGAAGATAGTAGATTTTGGTTTGCATTTACATTTATGGGTAAGCGTTATACCTATACCAGGTTACCGCAGGGATACTGCAAAAGTCCGACCATCTTCTCACAAGAGATGTCCACCGATTTGGCTCAGTTCCAACCAGCCCAAGGGTGCCACCTACTGCTGTACGTAAATGATATCCTCCTGGCCGCAACTACGAAAGAACTCTGTAAGTCCGAGACTATTCGACTACTACACTTTCTGGCACACGAAGGACATAAGGTAAATAAGTCTAAGTTACAATTTTGTAAATTAAAAGTACATTACCTGGGTTATACTATCTCTGGGAAGGGCAGGCGATTAGATGACAGCAGAAAGAATGCTATTTTACAAGCCCCCATGCCAACTACAAAAAAAGAAATTATGTCCTTTTTAGGCATTACAAACTTCCGTCGTAGTTGGCTTCCCAACTATGCCGAAGAAGTGCACCCGCTATCAGACTTAATTTTTGCAATACCGATGGCGGCAAAAGATTTGCTGCACTGGACAGACAAGGCAGTACAGGCATTTACTAGGATCAAGCAACTGATAGCTGGGTCAGCAACATTGGGGTTTCCAGATTACAGTAAGACCTTTATACAGACTGTAGATTGCAAGCAGGGATTTATGACATCTGTTTTAATGCAAATGTATGGAGAAGTTAAGACCATTGGCATTTTACTCTAGCAAATTAGACTCAGTAGCACGAGCATTACCACACTGTGTGCAAGCAGTAATTGCAGCCGCTTTGGCGGTACAAGCGTCTGCCACGTTGGTATTGTTCCATGATCTTACGTTAAAAGTCCCGCACTCTGTAGCAGTCATCCTTCTGCAGGACAAGTTAACATTTCTGTCACCTAGCAGACATTTATCTTGTATGACTACGCTGTTATCGCAGCCACACATGACAATTGAGAAATGCACTACCTTAAATCCAGCGACATTGCTACCTGTTGCTGAAGACGGTATTCCGCATGTATGCTTAGATCTCATACATTCTAAAGTTCTACCAAGACCGGATCTTAAAGATCAACCCTTACTACATGCGGACTGGACACTGTTTGTAGATGGGTCAGCACGCAAAACAGAAACAGGCACCACTCAGGTAGGGTATGCAGTTACTACTGCAACTCAGATAATAGAGGCAAGACCACTCCCCGGAAACTTATCCGCTCAAGCAGCGGAACTGATTGCTGTAACAAGGGCATGTCTCCTTTCGGAGGACAGGGATGTCACTATCTATACGGATAGTCAATATGCCTTCTCTACGGTGCATGTGTTTGCTCAGCAATAAAAAAATAGGGGGATGGTTACAACCTCGGGAAAAGACATTATGCACAAAGACCTAATCCTTGAATTACTGCAAGCCGTCCAACGGCCACGGGGTTTGGCCATCTGTAAATGCGCTGCTCATACCCGTGCTAAGGACCCGGTATCACTTGGTAATGCCCTAGCAGACAAAGCAGCCAAAGAGGCAGCTATGTCCAGTACCTTTTCACTTGAAACCACACCTACAGAATTACAACCAACAGATAAATTTGATTTGCAAACCTTACAAGTCATGCAGGAACTTAGCACAGTACAGGAAAAACAACGCTGGACTAGGTATGGTGTTAGGCAAAACAAAGGAATCTATGTGGGACCGGATAATAAATATGTTTTGCCTACTAATCTTTTAGGTATGCAGCACTAGTTGTGCATGGCCCTTCCCATCTGGGCCCTGCAGCTATGGTTAGAATTATCCACCTTACCTTTTGGACCAAGGGTTTCATTGCATATGCAAAACGCTTTTGTCTATCCTGCATAGTATGTGCTAAATACCACGGGGAGGGTCAGAGTTGCTCCGGCATCATTTCCAACACCCCCCTATCCTTTTCATACAATATGTATGGACTTCATCAAATTGACCCCGGCACAACTAAAGAAGTTTGTGTTAGTAATAGTAGATGCATTTACTAAGTGGGTTGAGGCTTTTCCGTGACACATCCGGATGCTCAATCAGTGGCTAAAATTTTGGTCAATCACATCGTCCCGCACTTTGGACTTCCTACACGCATCTACTCTGACAACGGCACGCATTTTGTCAATCAGATCATACAGAAACTGTCTACAGTTTTCCAAATTGAATTGAAACACCATTGTGCCTACCACCCACAGTCAGCAGGGTTGGTGAAACGCCATAACGGCATTCTAAAAGGCAAGTTGAGAAAACTCATGGCCGAGACACATCAGTCTTAGATTACCTGTCTACCTCTAGCCCTCCTTTCCATGCGCACAACTCCCACCTCAAAAGGAGTCACCCCATTTGAGTTGTTGTATGGGAGACCTTATTACGTCCCGCAGTGGCAAAACTTGTTGCCTGCGGAACGTGAGGGGGGTGAGGAGATAGCATGAGGAAAATGCTGACCAATACTAACAGCTGTTTAATGAATGATTGTTTTTCAGGTTCAAAAGACGACAAAATCACGGAAGTCATCGCAACTCCAATGGCAGTTCAGATTAAAGAAAGGTCCTCATGGATCCACCTAACACATTGTAAAACATTTTAAGTTAGATAAAAAATTGAATTCCCCTGAGGAACAAACAGATAGCAGTAACCATGAAGGACAATAATGAGAATAAGAGAAAATGGTTCTATTGCAATATTTTATTGTTTATAACTATTGTGATTGTAATATTTTTGTTTTTTAATGAAGCTAGCCATTCAAAAAGAGACAAACACACCAGCTGGCATCCAAACTTTAATACATATCAAGCGATTAAATATGCATATGCATCCTCAATGAATGTCTCAAATTGTTGGGTATGTACTGTAATATCTACTGTACATAGTGGCTTAATGTTAGGGACAGCCCCTCTGGAAACAAATGATACTTGGAATAGTTTGTTGTTTGAAACCACAGAAGTACCACTGAGAGACAAGGTGGCGCTGCCTCTTCTGGGGCCAAACGGAACAGTGTGTTTTCAAAAGATTGAAAACGTTAAGGTGGGGCTGAGCCTATGTAATATGACAATAGTTCATAATTGTACCCTAGAAGGGCAGTGTGAGACCAAGTTTGGAGCTATAAAAAAAGACATCAATGTAAATGATACTAGTTTGGTTGAAAAATGCTGTATGTGTATGGCGTGTTACTTAAGGGGCTAAAGCCAAACGGGAGTTATGAATTTGCAACCAATATTACCATCAAAACAAATGATTGTTATTTTATTTGTGGTAGGAAAGCATATAAATGGTTACCATATGGCTGGTCAGGAAGTTGTTTTTTGGGATATCTGATACCAGGTATCAGATACGCAAATGTATTACCTCAAGATAAAATCTGAAATGCACGTTCTCTTAATAAACCTATTAATCCCGTAGGTAACATTGATGCGTCATGGATTTATCACCATGACTTGGCACACGCCAGCAGCAAAGGACTCTCACATATGGACCTAGGCGATGATGTAATTGCTTGGGCTGGTATTTTGCCAGTGTATGGGACAGTAAAATCCATCTGAGAACTGAAAAAACTGTCAAAACTGTTAGAGACTCTGAGTAATGTGACATTTTCAGTGCTAGAATTGGTGATGGGAATTAACGGCGATGAGAACCGTAGTGTTGCAGAACCGTATGGCTCGATTTCACCCTAGCGGCGAAGGAAAAATAATTCAACAAGTTTTGAACTGACTAAACCTGGTCCAAACCCCTTGACTGACTTTTTCCAAAACCTGTTTGGAAACTGGGGTTCTGTGTTGATGAACATTTTAATTGCTGTATGTGTTGGTGCAATCATATTTTTGCTGCTTGGCTGCTGTTGCATACCATGTATCAAAATGATAATATCGAAGGTTATCTCTGCCAATGCTACAAAAGCATATTTCTCTGATTATGAGAAGGTATACAACGTATCTGGGATTGTGTAAAATAAACAGTATACAAAATGTTGTAAGGTGGGAAATGTGGAAAAATACTGAAGTCAACATATTTTGTATTCTGTATTTAAAGGGTTAAGCAGAAAAATGTTCACTGCGTGCAAACTGAAATGTTCTGGAAAATGTTGATCACTGAGGAATGCAGGAGTTAATCTTAAACTGCTGATAAAGTTAATGGTGCAAGAATAACTGTGGTACTGGCTGGTAAAAACAAGTAATCAAACTATCAATTTTAATGAATGTTCTGTGTGCTACGTGTATGTACGTGCAGGAGGGTCTATATAAGGAGAACTCAAAGTACAAGTAACCAGACTGCTGGCATATTACTATCATGTAGCAGATCTCCATGCATGTAAAATAAAGCTGTTTTACTTGCTTACAAGAACTTGGTGTGATTCTTCCAGAATATGTTAGAAGAGTAAAATCTTTCGACAACCAAGCTATTGGCAGCAAATAATTATGAAGGAAAAAGGTACTGGAGTGGGTTGAGACCAAGCAGAAGTTTGGACTGAAGGTCAAGCAGAGCCAGATTATGATCAAATGGGTCCCTAGAAGGGTAACGGACTGGGGCCCCCAGACATACCAATATCCCACAACTTGGCTATCTCGCCCCAAATGAATAAAACACTATCAATATGAACACTGTTTTCTTCTTTACTTCTTTACTTTTACACTGATCACAGAGATTTGGATTTAGTTTAAAACACACACCATATTTTACAGCTAAATACTGGCATCTATTTGCTAAACCAAACAAAAAAATCCTCACATTAAAAACAGACTTAGCATGAGCAACAGTAAACTACTCTTCCCTTGACACACAAATGCATTGAACATACATCTGGCAACCCATTAAACTACAAGAGACATGCTGGGATTCATAGTCAAACAGCATAAAGTGAAGCACTAAAAAGCAGACATATAGTAGGTCCAAAAGTTCAAAGATAAATCTGCAATAACGCATTTGCTAATAGCCTGGGACAGCCCACTGAACACGTGTCTTTTTTCAGGAACAGTGTAAGAGCATCATCTAGTGAATGATTTGAGTCACACAAAAGACAAACGAAGGATAAGGGAATTAAACCCTGTACTAATGGAAGCAGCTCATTAACAACTTAATAGCATTATTCATCTGTAATAACTGCCAAACAAAGTGCAATTCACACCCATGTGCCTGAAAAAATGCTAAATTGAAAACATATTCCTTGTAAAAACTTTAACATTAAACATCTAGACTTCATGATGTCCAGTTTATTCTAGCCAAATAATAAGCACATTGTCAGCAGTCAACAAGGAAACCATGGATTATACCTAAAAGACATGGTTTGTATCAGGATGCTCCTGCTTACTACAGTCAGGTCCTTCCTTTATACTATAACTACTCTGGGATACAGGAAGAAACCAAGTATTCATATACACACACAGATGTGATCATCATTTACAGCACCTTGAAAGACCATGTACAAATTGGATGTTTACTTACAATCAAATGAATGGCCAAATACAAAAGTAATGACACAGAAGAGTATTTCAGCATGCTGCTATGAGAACTATACAGTGCAAAGCATCACAGCCCCTATGGTCCCCAAACTCTTAATCTAAAGAGTCTGAGCCAAACACCCAAAATCAAGAACAGATTTAAATATTGGTATTTCATATTTAGAAAGGTGCTAGCAAAGCAGGTATTGCGTTAGCATGCATTTTTGAAGGATATGAAGTCTAAAACTCATTTCTCTAATTATTTAGCTACTCAAGTCCAAAACAGTTTAGAAGAAAGCCGCATTTTTTATGAGGAAACACTACAAATACAACAAAACAAAAAACTAGGAATATTACGAACACAAGTTTCATGATGGTTGCCAAATATAAACTTTTCCACACTCCAAAATTAAAAAAAGACATCATTTGGCACAAAAAAACAACTTTATTAGAAACCAGAGACAATGTATAAAACTCTAAAATGAACCAGTGCCTCGGTATATGCCTTCAAGGTTCTAAAGTTTTAAATGCAGTAAAGCACTTAAATAGTTCATCAATTAGAAAGAACATTACTGAATAGAACAGTAGAACAACAGAATGTAGCAGAATGCATATGAATTTAAATAAAAACATAAAGTAAAAATAATTCAGTTGAAACAAATGAGTTCATAGAATAACAATAATTATAACAATAATAATAATAATAATACTAAGCCAGTTGAATACAAAAGTACACATATCCTAACTTCTATGAAATGAGGTTCCAAGATACTTCCAAACCTAAATATTTCATAAGTAATTAATTATTTAGGCCCTGTGGTTGCAAAGTATCATAAGTGAAAATAAACCAAGCTTTCTTCTGTAATAACATATCAGAAGGAACTAAATATAAATCAGAACATGTTAACACATACATTATAAAGAACTTCAATAAATCTGAATCACTGTTATTACATTTGAAACAATGTGATGCTACAGGGTTGGTAGGAGAATTATTTTTGATATCTCGGATGTGTTCATGCATCCTCATCCTAAGTTGACGTATGGTCTTACCAATGTAAAAATTATTACACAGGCAAAGTAACCCATAAATCACCATTTTATGATAAAAATTAAATACTTCTGGAACTTTGAACAGTTTCCAACTAATGATGTGTGTAGTTCCTTGATCCATGTAACTACAAGTAGTGCATCCCTTACACCGAGACTCTAAATCCTCACTACCCATATGTTGTGTACAACTCTACTTGCTATGCTGGGTGAATTCCTATATGAAATATTCAATTTCAAATTCTTAACATCACATCCAATGTAATAATATACCAATGTTTCCTCAAGATATGTGATAAACCTTCAACAAACATCATAACGAGTCACAAAATACACATCTTCCTGTTCCCCTTCATAACTCCCAAACACCTTTTCACCACATTTATATTTCTGAGTAAATTGGTTCTCTCTGTCTACAACCTTCTGCCATGCGGTAATGAGAAGATTGTAATTATAACCCCTAGATAATAATCTGTCAATTACATCCACAGCTACTGTCTAGAAAATAATCTCATCCAAACATACACTACTAGCCCTATAGAATTCACCACAGGGGAGAGATCTTATCACGTGGTCAGGGTGTGCACTAGATGTATACAAAAAAGAATTCACAAAAGTTTCTTTTCTATACAACATTGAATGTATTGTATGATTAATGAAATACAACTCAACATCCCAAAAAAGAATGGCATTATCATTGGCATTATAAGTAAAAGAAAAAAACAAAGGTATTCTTCTGTATAGCCTGCACAAAACCAGCAAACTATTCCTGTTAGCCCTGAGTTATAAAAAATAAGTCATCAATGTAACGTTTATAAAACACCACATTGCTGACAAAGTAAGACACACTATACAAAAAAATGTCCTCAAATTGTCCCATAATCAAATTAGCATAGCTGGGAGCAAACTTAGCCTCCATAGCTGTACTCTTAAGTTGTCTCTAAAAAGACTTATCAGAAGTAAAACAATTATTATTCAAAATAAAACTAGCTGTATTTAAAGACACAAAACAGTACTGTAGATAGGATCACTGCAGCTCCAAACTATCGAACACCAGATGGACGAGCAGGAAAGGTTAAAAAGTTCTTTTATTGCACACAACAAGAAAACCATCCAAGTAACCACTCCAAGTAACCACAAGCGCTTTCGCCTGTTCTTAACAGGCTTTTTCAAGTGTATTAGGTTGCTACTTCATTCAGAATTTATACCAAACCAACCCTGCTCATGTGATTAAATTAATTGCATGATTGTCATCAATTGATTAATACAAAATATTTAAAAATACATACCCTAAAAACTGTAATTCTTTTTTCAAAACATTAAAAACTGCAATTTTACTATCAAGTCTTTCCGTAGTTTGCATGTGAAAAAAGTAATAAATGTATATGTGACTGAACTTTCAAAACCTAAAAATAACTTAATACTTTGTGTAAACTTACTGTGTGAAAATAAGTTACAAAAGTTTATGTTGAAATGAAATATTTTCCTTTCGGGTACTTTAAACACACATTTTGTAACCACAAACACATTTCCCTTTCTCATAACTTCAGAACAATGTGCAAGTTTTGAAAATGTCAATTAAATACTTGCTACAAACCCCTAACCTATTTAATTCATTAAAAAATATGTTAAAATATACTGCTTGGTTTAGGTTACAATAAAACAACTAATAATACTGTAAACATGAATATTTTAATATTTAATGCTTTTAGATGATAGTTGAACCTTAGAAACTCAGCAATGACCAGATTCAGAACCATAAATGCAGTTACCCTAAAAGTTGTAACAATGTGGGGTACTTCAGTTGATCCTGTTTCTTCTAGCCCTAAGAATGTCCCTAAACTTATCCCTTCATTAATGCCTGGATATTTGGTTGCATTAAGCCTTAGTTGCCAGGTTAATTCTTTGATCCCCAGCATTGTTTCCCAGTCTCCTCCTCTCAAGTCTTGTTTTACATTGTCCACTACAAAAACTTTAATGCCATGTTTTACAACTGAGAGAATGCTTGTAAAGCACTTGTCTCTTTCTTTGTTTTAATGTCATTTATGTGTTCATATATTCTGCGTTTTAACTGCCTCTCAGTTTTGCCCACATAAAAGGATGGGCATTTTTGGCAAAATCCTATATATATAACTCCAGATGAATTGCAATTGTAATTGCACTTTGCATACAAGGTGCTTTCATTGAGGAATGCGAACCTGCTCTTTATTAATAAGATAGGAACATTGCTTGCATCTACATGCAAAAGTGCCTTTTCTTTTTGCTACTAGAGCTTGCTGTTTCTCTTCTGATTGGATGTTTTGTTCAAATATTCCCTTCAAATTGATGTTCCTTTTCCTAGTAAAAGTTATATGTTCAGGAAATAACTTATTAAATTCATCTTGTAATGCAATCATAGGCCATAAATTCCTGATAGTGTTTTCAATTAGCAAAGAGTCCTGAGAATATGTATATACAAAATTCTTATGCTTATCGCATTTTGTGTCATGTTGTTTGCTGAGTACTACAGGCCCTATTCCCAACAGGGGTTTAAGATCGTTCCCTCTTCTATGAACAATTTCATCCAGTATGACCTGGAACAATTCAAAAGGATAACCTTTAATGTGAAAAGCTTTTTTTAAAAATTCTGCCTCATCTTGAAATAGTTTGTCTGTACTACACATTCTGGATGCTCTTACTAGCTGTCCTTTAATAATGCCCTTTTTGATGTGCCAGGGATGACCACTATCGTAATGCAAGTATGCATTACAGTGTGTTTCTTTCCTGTATATCCGTGAAGTGAAACCTTTTTGATTAGGTCTTTTTGTTAATGTAATGTCCAAGTAATTCAAACTTTCTTTACTCAACGTATAAGTGAATCTGGGAAAACAAGTGGTGTTCTCGAGGTACTCTATAAATCCTAAAAATTGTTGTTCTGTACCTGACCAAAGGATGCAAATATCGTCCAAAAACCTTTTGTAAAATACAATATGTTCTTTCCAGCTGGTATTGTGTATGAATTCCTTCTCCCACTTGTGCAAAACTATATTTGCATATGCAGTAGCGCATGGGGCGCCCATAGCCACCCCACTTTTTTGTTTGTAGAATTCTTCATTAAAATTTATAAAGTTGTTATGCAGCACAATTCTCATAAATTCTAGTATTGTGTTAACTAGATCAGTGCTAAGTCCTGATTCCTTAACAATAACTTCTCCGAACCAGTCCATACCTTGCTCGTGCGGTATGCTCGGAAATAATTCGACAATGTCTATTGTTACCATAAACAAATTAGAATTGTCAATTTCTTGATTTATATTGGTAAGGAACTCCCATGAATCTTTACAAACAAAATCTAGTTGCTTAACATATTTTTTCAGGTGGAAGTCAATGAATTTACTGTATTTTACAAAAGGTTTTTGGACGATATTTGCATCCTTTGGTCAGGTACAGAACAACAATTTTTAGGATTTATAGAGTACCTCGAGAACACCACTTGTTTTCTCAGATTCACTTATATGTTGAGTAAAGAAAGTTTGAATTACTTGGACATTACATTAACAAAAAGACCTAATCAAAAAGGTTTCACTTCACGGATATACAGGAAAGAAACACACTGTAATGCATACTTGCATTACGATAGTGGTCATCCCTGGCACATCAAAAAGGGCATTATTAAAGGACAGCTAGTAAGAGCGTCCAGAATGTGTAGTACAGACAAACTATTTCAAGATGAGGCAGAATTTTTAAAAAAAGCTTTTCACATTAGAGGTTATCCTTTTGAATTGTTCCAGGTCATACTGGATGAAATTGTTCATAGAAGAGGGAACGACCTTAAACCCCTGTTGGGAATAGGGCCTGTAGTACTCAGCAAGCAACATGACACAAAATGCGATAAGCATAAGAATTTTGTATATACATATTCTCAGGACTCTTTGCTAATTGAAAACACTATCAGGAATTTATGGCCTATGATTGCATTACAAGATGAATTTAATAAGTTATTTCCTGAACATATAACTTTTACTAGGAAAAGGAACATCAATTTGAAGGGAATATTTGAACAAAACATCCAATCAGAAGAGAAACAGCAAGCTCTAGTAGCAAAAAGAAAAGGCACTTTTGCATGCGGTAGATGCAAGCAATGTTCCTATCTTATTAACAAAGAGCAGGTTCGCATTCCCTCACGTAAAAGCACCTTGTATGCAAAGTGCAATTACAATTGCAATTCATCTGGAGTTATATATATAGGATTTTGCCAAAAATGCCCATCCTTTTATGTGGGCAAAACTGAGAGGCAGTTAAAACGCAGAATATATGAACACATAAATGACATTAAAACAAAGAAAGAGACAAGTGCGTTTTACAAGCATTCTCTCAGTTGTAAAAACATGGCATTAAAGTTTTTTGTAGTGGACAATGTAAAACAAGACTTGAGAGGAGGAGACTGGGAAACAATGCTGGGGATCAAAGAATTAACCTGGCAACTAAGGCTTAATGCAACCAAATATCCAGGCATTAATGAAGGGATAAGTTTAGGGGACATTCTTAGGGCTAGAAGAAACAGGATCAACTGAAGTACCCCACATTGTTACAACTTTTAGGGGTAACTGCATTTATGGTTCTGAATCTGGTCATTGCTGAGTTTCTAAGGTTCAACTATCATCTAAAAGCATTAAATATTAAAATATTCATGTTTACAGTATTATTAGTTGTTTTATTGTAACCTAAACCAAGCAGTATATTTTAACATATTTTTTAATGAATTAAATAGGTTAGGGGTTTGTAGCAAGTATTTAATTGACATTTTCAAAACTTGCACATTGTTCTGAAGTTATGAGAAAGGGAAATGTGTTTGTGGTTACAAAATGTGTGTTTAAAGTACCCGAAAGGAAAATATTTCATTTCAACATAAACTTTTGTAACTTATTTTTCACACAGTAAGTTTACACAAAGTATTAAGTTATATTTTTAGGTTTTGAAAGTTCAGTCACATATACATTTATTACTTTTTTCACATGCAAACTACGGAAAGACTTGATAGTAAAATTGCAGTTTTTAATGTTTTGAAAAAAGAATTACAGTTTTTAGGGTATGTATTTTTAAATATTTTGTATTAATCAATTGATGACAATCATGCAATTAATTTAATCACATGAGCAGGGTTGGTTTGGTATAAATTCTGAATGAAGTAGCAACCTAATACACTTGAAAAAGCCTGTTAAGAACAGGCGCTTGGTTACTTGGAGTGGTTACTTGGATGGTTTTCTTGTTGTGTGCAATAAAAGAACTTTTTAACCTTTCCTGCTCGTCCATCTGGTGTTCGATAGTTTGGAGCTGCAGTGATCCTATCTACAGTACTGTTTTGTGTCTTTAAACGGAGGGTTCTGTGCCTCAGTGCCTAGTGGGATTCGTGGTACTGGTTTGTTTTCGTTGTATTGCTTCCTAGCTGTATTTAAAATACTCTGTAATGCATTAACATTAACTAAATAATGTTCAATGGCCTCTAGTCCATATCTATGTTCAATAATAGTATACAGACTACTAACATCAACTGTTGCAAAAAAATACCCTGTCTACCACTTGATATGCTTAATTTCCTTAAGGAAATGTGTATCCTTAATGTGTGAGGGAAGATGCAACATATAAGGTTGTAATATTTTATCCAAAATCTTCCCTAGTCTTTCCATGGGATCCCCCCCCCCGCAAACACACACACACCTGAGATACAATCAGTCTCCCTGGTGGGTTCCCCATATTTTTGTGATCTTTGGGGAGGGCATAAAATAAGGGAAGTCTGGGGTTCACCATGACTAGTACCTTTCAGACAAAATGTCTCTATTTACCAAATCTTCCAATAACATCACAATACCTGAATGTATTTGTTGTAATGGATTATGTTCTAGTAATTGATATTCAAATTCATTATACAATAAGTTAAAACAAGTTTTCTTATAAAAATCAATGTTCATCACCACTATATTCCCCCCTTTATCAACTGGTTTTATTACAACAGGTCTATCCCTGTACAAAGTTTTTAAAGCCTTCTACTCCTCTTTAGTAAGATTAAACTTAATTACATATTTCAAAATGTTATTAACAGATGTAATAATCTCCTCTTTAACTAAATCATGAAAAACTAAAGCTCTTTTATTAATAAAGGGGGGAACAAATTTATTTTGACTCTTAAAATTTAAACTTGTGACAATACTGTCTAACCAAGATTCATTTAGACACTGTCTATCCTTTCTTAAATGAAAAAAATGTTTCAATTGCAACTTATATAAAAAAAGCCGTAAGTCCACCAATATTTCTGAAAGAAATATCCTAGAAACAGGAATAAACATTAATCCTTTTCTTAAGACATTAAACATATGGTCATTTATATTTACATCACCATATACTACAATTGAATCAGAAACATTAAAAGGATGAGTGATGTAAACAGAGTCATCAATAAAAGAACAAGAAATATTGTCTTTGCCAGTATTTTTCTTATTAAGTCCCTTTTGAAAATTCCAAAAGTTTTTCCTCTCCATGCCTTCTTCTTGTCCAGTTATAACATTCATATACATAACTGCTCTACCTTCCATAAAATCAGTCTATTCTCTATCTAAAAAGCCCAGCACTTGATCCTAAAGCATTTTCACACAGGTAAAGCACTCTTGAACAAAAGAAAGCACTACATCCACCTACAATCCCCTTGAGTACTCATTTCCCTTTAGGTCCTTTCTGACTCAGTACTCAGCAATCCTTTACACCATTCTAGTATGTCGAGAGGTCAATTACTGGCGTCCTCTCCAGTTCAGCTGGTGAATCTGGGAATCTTGAGGCAATGTTATAACTGCCTCATGTACACAGACAACCCTCTCCTCCTCCCAACAAATACAAATATATGTGAGAGATGCAACTATATAGCCAAACTGGAGGCTGAGCTCTCTCGACTCAGTACTGGCAAAACTAGTCAGGAGGAGAAGGTAACCACACACACCACAAACCCAGTCTCACATAGACCTACCACAACTGCAAACCAAACACATAAACACACAAAAACATACTCGGAGACTCTAATTAAAAATCGACCAAAACAACAGAGGCCTCCAAAGCAGACATCCAAGCAACCACTACCTCAAAACATAGCACATGCAACACATAGTTCACAAAGTCAGTGTGCCAAACAGTCACAGCCCTTAAGGCCAAACAACATGCCTGATACACTTGTAATAGGTGACTCCATAGTCAGACACACTGACGTCCCGCTCACCAGACTGAACAAGGAAAAGGTTACAGTAAGCTGCCTGTCGCGCGCTAGAATCCGCCACATAACATAAGCACTCAGGTCACTCCAAAGCAAGTACAAATATGACTCAGTCATTGTCCATGCCGGTGTGAATAACCTGAGACGTACCTCCCTGGACTACATGAAAAGAGACACAGAGGAGCTCTCTGATTATGTAGCCCAGGCCGGTATGACCCTGACCCTGAACAGCATCTTAACCTCACCAACAATGATGCCACAGTACAAAGACAAAATGATCAGCTTTAACAATTGGCTCAATTACTGGTGTCATTCTAAGGGGATCCAGTGTCTGTCTGCTTGGGATGACATGCTTGACAAGCCACGCTGCTTCGCAAGGGACGGCTTGCACCTGTCACCCCTGGGCTTCCGGATATTGGCCAAGGCTCTTGCCACCCCCATAGTGCCTTTTTTAGGCAAGGCTCAAAAGACAAACCCACCTCCCTAGAAAACACAAGTGGAAAAAAACCAAGGGTAATGCTTAATGATTGGAAGCAGAGCTTGGTTGGAAGCAGAGCTTGGTGACGTAGTTACAAGTTATGATAACTACAGAATATGCTTTTAGTTTATAACTTAATCAGGGTTGATGCATGGGCATAGCCAATTCACTTTGATATACTGTTTGAGGTTTTATTTGAAGAGATTTTTGGAGGATTGTAGGGTTATATAGTTTGGCAACGAATTCCAGGTTTTGCCAATGAAGTTGGCAAACAGGGATTCACCAGCAGAGTTATTAGCTTTGTGGGTTTGGACCAGTAGTTTATCGGCTGACCGTAGGGATCTTAGGTTGCAATATGGCTTAATAATATTTTTAAGTGTGGGGGTATCCTCAGGGTGGTACAAAATTTTGTGCGCTATTAAGAGTTGATTGAATTGGATTAAGCTGAGCAGTTCTAGCCACTCTAGTTGTTTAAGGTTCTGGCAGTGGTGGGTTCTGTAGGTGGTGCCAGTGCCGAATCTGGCAATATGATTGTAGCTATGGGACAGCTTACCTAGTTCGGATTTATTGAGTTTAAAAGAGTAGAGAGTAGGTGTGATCAGGCGATTGCAGTCCTAGCCAGTGGGGTTAAAAATGTCTTGTTTCTATATAGTGATCCAAGCTTCTTATTGATGGTCTCTATGGTTTTGTTGACCTGTAGATCAAATTTGAGATTATTGTCTATGATAACCCCTAGCAGTTTGGTGTGATTATATGGGGACATAGTACCGTTGTTAGATGTGACAGAGAATGAAAGTGTGGTAGATCTACTAGTGGGGGAGAAGAGTAGAAGTTTAGTTTTATTGGGGTTCAGAAGTAGGCGTTGGTTGGTGAGCCAGTTCTCGATAGTGTTAAATGTATTTTGGGTTAAGGTTTGCAGTTCGGATGGGGAGGTGGCTGAGCAGATCAGAGTGGAATCATCTGCATATTGAATGCAGGTAGCTTTAGGGATAGCAGTTTGAAGGTTGTTGATAAAAATAGAGAAGAGTTGTGGACCTAGTATGGAGCCTTGAGGGACACCAAGTGTGAGAGGTAGCTGGCTGGAGAGTTTGCCCTGCCATAGTACCGCCTGTTATCCACCAGTCAGTTAGGACTGGTATTCTGTTATTACAGAAGGTGGCTTGGTTTACTTTCACTTATGATACTTTGCAACCACAGGGCCTTAATAATGAATTACTTATGAAATATTTAGGTTTGGAAGTATCTTGGAACCTCATTTCATAGAAGTTAGGATATGTGTACTTTTGTATTCAACTGGCTTATTGTTATTATTATTATTATTATTATTATTATTATTGTTATAATTATTGTTATTCTATGAACTCATTTGTTTCAACTGAATTATTTTTGCTTTAAGTTTTCATTTAAATTCATATGCAATCTGTTACATTCTACTACTCTATTTAGTAATGTTCTAATTGATGAACTACTTAAGCGCTTTACTGTTTTTTAAAACTTTTAAAACTTGAAGGGGCTACACACACACACACATATATATATATATAGATGTAAAATTATTAAGAATGCAGGTTTGCATCTTAAAAAAAAAACAGAAATGTGCTTTTTATAGAACAATACAGTACAGCAGAAGGGTGGGGTAAAAGGGAACCTGCCTGACTTGCCACATTGTGGGGGGTACTAAAACTTAAACATCATAATTTTTGGAATAAAAATATTTCATAAATATTTTTTAGTGTGTGTTTAGGATATAAAGAGAGCATATATACATGATTACCTTTTTCAGTGTAAGGAATCCTATTCCACAGAGAGGTTCACTAGGGTACAACGCTGGTCAGTAATACTGAAAGTATACAAGTTTAAAACGATTGTACCTGAATAGGTAATAATTGTAGATGTTACAGATAGTGTATTAGTACATACTGACCAAATTAGACAATGCTTCCAAAGGAATAATGTCATCACAACTGCAATAATATGTGTTGAAATGTTGACCTGTAATAAAATATCTAAGATTTGTGCAAAACCTGTTCCATCAGACTAGGCTTACATGATAGAGAATGCTGCACATTGAGGCAGTTATCATAATTTCTGCACAAGCCCATTTTATAATGCTGGAAATGATGCTTCATCATGGACAAGGTTGTAGAAAAAAAGGGAGTAAATATACCAAGCAAAGAGTAAATCACTCCTGAATGAATCCAATAGGAATGACCTGAAATGTTAATTGTTGACTGCATGTGGGTTATGCTGACCCAGTCCTTAGGAAAAACTTGTCCAGTCCTGGGAGATACTCATTCAAAGTGTAAGGATCAAACAGCGTAAGATGAAATGTACTTGTTCTCATGGAACCACAAGCTAAGGCAATGTTTTAGCACTAGATATATTCCCAAAATGCTACTGTCTACCAAAGGATCTTGTCTCAATAGTCTGTGGATTTCAGCATAGGAAACAGAATCTGACATGTAACAATGGTAGCATTTCATTAATCACATAATGACACGCCAAGATGGTGGCACATAGTGACAGAAGTGGGAAACAAGAAAAATTAACACTCAGAAAATGGACAGAAAAGTGTCATTTTTTAAACTTCAAAATCAGTCCTCAGATGATAGCAGTTTCATTTCTTGCATGTCATGGAAGCAGAAACATGCATTTGCCTTGTTCCTGAATAAAATAAAAAAAAAAACAGTGGGATCAGAAGCCATGTTTTAACAAAATACACTGAATTGGGGAGTACTACACCTGAAGTTATGCCCAGAACTACATTTATGAACCTATGTGGATGCCCAGAGCCATTCAGAATATTTTTGTGGTCTGTGTCAAATGTAGTGGTCAGTGGATATAATCTGTCTGATAGGAAATATCATATCAAGTCTCAAAAAGAATGAACCAGTCTGTGAACATGAAAAAGAACTGGAAGATCGTTGTTCACATACGCTTGCTACTAAAGATATCACACATGCCTCTGGAAACTGCAGATAAGAAATCCCATCCCTGCTGTACACCCCATATATTCTTCAGGATATTAAAGCAGTCCATTACTACTGCATCTAAATCTCCTACACATTCAATGCATACCCCTATTCACCTCTAAATGTCTGTGTTACTTATGGTGAAACCTTTCCCTTCGGCAAAAATGCCCTGTAGCTTGACCATTGGCTTGGTACAGTACCCAAACCATCTTAGGCAGGAAAAACAACTGAAAAGCTAGACTCTACTACTGCTTATAAATGCTGTACAAAGAAAATGTATAAGCTTTAAATTTTCAAAACATACTTTACCGAACCAAGTGTTTTCCTGTACTGAAAAAGTTCAGCTTAACATACTAACATAAGGAAGAATGTAGTAGCATTTCGTGAATTTAGTTGTTATGCTTAGCAGCTACACAAATTTAGTTTCAGGTGTAAAGGACTTACAGCTAGTACATACTTCAAACTAGTCGATACCACCTCCCCAAATCCTGGTTACTGCACTGTACTAGCACAACGTTTATAGGCTGCTATGCTGTTCACAATGACATTGTTACTGTTTCCGTGCAGAGTAGTTACACTTACTTATTAAAACTTTTGAATAATTTAAAGTGCTGGACTATGTGCAGTGCAACTAATTTAATATATGTATCAATAGTCAATTTGATGTTGGGGGCTTGATGCTATCACATATGCTAAATAGTGGCACCTACTTTATCTATAGAACATTTACTAAAATGAGTTACAAGTTGGAGGATGTCTTGCTGACTGAGCCCACAATAACCATTAAAAAAAGTCTGAAGAAACCAGATTTCCATCTTAAAATAAACAAAATGGTTTTCTAAGGAAGATTATACTTAAGGATTTCAAAACATAAGGAGAGTACAATATTCAGCCCAAGCTCCAAGCTCTAAGCTCCTGCCATCCCTTTCACACTGCATGAGGCTGTGGATAGGTACATGTACATCACAGCTGAGGCTGTGGATAGGTACATGTACATCACAGCTGAGGCTGTGGTTAGGTACATGTATATCACAGCTGAGGCTGTGGGTAGGTATATGTACATCACAGCTGAGGCTGTAGGTAGGTACATGTACATCACAGCTGAGGCTGTGGACAGGTACATGTACATCACAGCTGAGGCTGTGGTTAGGTACATGCATATCACAGCTGAGGCTGTGGGTAGGTACATGTACATCACAGCTGAGGCTGTTGGTAGGTACATGTACATCACAGCTGAGGCTTTGGGTAGGTACATGTGCATCACAGCTGAGGATGTGGTTAGATACATGTACATCACAGCTAAGTCTGTGAATAGGTACATGTACATCACAGCTGAGGCTGTGGATATGTACATGTACATCACAGCTGAGGCTGTGGGTAGGTACATGTATGTCACAGCTGAGGCTGTGGATAGGTACATGTACATCACAGCTGAGGCTGTGGGTAGGTACATGTACATCACAGCTGAGGCTGTGGGTAGGTACATGTGCATCACAGCTGAGGCTGTGGATAAGTACATGTACATTACAGCTGAGGCTGTGGATAGGTAATTATACATCACAGCTGAGGCTGTGGTTAGGTATATGTATATCACAGCTGAGGCTGTGCATAAGTACATGTATGTCACAGCTGAGGCTGTGGATAGGTACATGTACATCACAGCTGAGGCTGTGGACAGGTACATGTACATCACAGCTGAGGCTGTGGATATGTACATGTACATCACAGCTGAGGCTGTGGGTAGGTACATGTATGTCACAGCTGAGGCTGTGGATATGTACATGTACATCACAGCTGAGGCTGTGGGTAGGTACATGTATGTCACAGCTGAGGCTGTGGATAGGTACATGTACATCACAGCTGAGGCTGTGGACAGGTACATGTACATCACAGCTGAGGCTGTGGACAGGTACATGTACATCACAGCTGGGGCTGTGGATAGGTACATGTACATCACAGCTGAGGCTGTGGATAGGTACATGTACATCACAGCTGAGGCTGTGGATAGGTACATGTACATCACAGCTGAGGCTGTGGATAGGTACATGTACGTCACAGCTGAGGCTGTGGATAGGTACATGTACGTCACAGCTGAGGCTGTGGATAGGTACATGTACATCGCAGCTGAGGCTGTGGATAGGTACATGTACATCGCAGCTGAGGCTGTTGATAGGTACATGTACATCACAGCTGAGGCTGTGGATAGGTACATGTACATCACAGCTGGGGCTGTGGATAGGTACATGTACATCACAGCTGAGGCTGTGGATAGGTACCTGTACATCACAGCTGAGGCTGTGGATAGGTACATGTACATCACAGATGAGGCTGTGGATAGGTACATGTACGTCAGAGCTGAGGCTGTGGATAGGTACATGTACATCACAGCTGAGGCTGTGGACAGGTACATGTACATCACAGCTGAGGCTGTGGATAGGTACATGTACATCACAGCTGAGGCTGTGGATAGGTACATGTACATCGCAGCTGAGGCTGTTGATAGGTACATGTACATCACAGCTGAGGCTGTGCATAAGTACATGTATGTCACAGCTGAGGCTGTGGATAGGTACATGTACATCACAGCTGAGGCTGTGGATAGGTACATGTGCATCACAGCTGTGGCTGTGGATAGGTACATGTACATCACAGCTGAGGCTGTGGGTAGGTACATGTACATCACAGCTGAGGCTGTGGGTAGGTACATGTACGTTACAGTTGAGGATGTGGGTAGGTACATGTACATCACAGCTGGGGCTGTGGATAGGTACATGTACATCACAGCTGAGGCTGTGGATAGGTACCTGTACATCACAGCTGAGGCTGTGGATAGGTACATGTACATCACAGCTGAGGCTGTGGATAGGTACATGTACGTCACAGCTGAGGCTGTGGATAGGTACATGTATGTCAGAGCTGAGGCTGTGGATAGGTACATGTACATCGCAGCTGAGGCTGTTGATAGGTACATGTACATCACAGCTGAGGCTGTGGACAGGTACATGTACATCACAGCTGAGGCTGTGGACAGGTACATCTACATCACAGCTGAGGCTGTGGATAGGTACATGTACATCACAGCTGAGTCTGTGGATAGGTACATGTACATCACAGCTGAGGCTCTGGATAGGTACATGTATATCACAGCTGGGGCTGTGAATAGGTACATGTACATCACAGCTGAGGCTATGGATAGGTACATGTATGTCACAGCTGAGGCTGCGGATAGGTACATGTACATCACAGCTGAGGCTGTGAGTAGGTATATGTACATCACAGCTGAGGCTGTGGGTAGGTACATGTACATCACAGCTGAGGCTGTGGGTAGGTACATGTACGTTACAGCTGAGGATGTGGGTAGGTACATGTACATCACAGCTGGGGCTGTGGATAGGTACATGTACATCACAGCTGAGGCTGTGGATAGGTACCTGTACATCACAGCTGAGGCTGTGGATAGGTACATGTACATCACAGCTGAGGCTGTGGATAGGTACATGTACGTCAGAGCTGAGGCTGTGGATAGGTACATGTACATCGCAGCTGAGGCTGTTGATAGGTACATGTACATCACAGCTGAGGCTGTGCATAAGTACATGTACATCACAGCTGAGGCTGTGGATAGGTACATGTACATCACAGCTGCGGCTGTGGATAGGTACATGTACATCACAGCTGAGGCTGTGGATAGGTACATGTACCTCACAGCTAAGGATGTGGATAGGTACATGTACATCACAGCTGAGGCTGTGGATAGGTACATGTACATCACAGCTGAGGCTGTGGATAGGTACATGTACATCACAGCTGAGGCTGTGGATAGGTACATGTACATCACAGCTGAGGCTGTGAGTAGGTATATGTACATCACAGCTGAGGCTGTGGGTAGGTACATGTACATCACAGCTGAGGCTGTGGGTAGGTACATGTACGTTACAGCTGAGGATGTGGGTAGGTACATGTACATCACAGCTGAGGCTGTGGATAGGTACATGTACATCACAGCTGAGGCTGTGGATAGGTACCTGTACATCACAGCTGAGGCTGTGGATAGGTACATGTACATCACAGCTGAGGCTGTGGATAGGTACATGTACATCGCAGCTGAGGCTGTGGATAGGTACATGTACATCACAGCTGCAGTTTTAGGCACTCTGAGACACTGCAGTGGCTAATTTCAACCTTTTTTTTCAGGCTACATCCAAAACACTACAAAACATAGAAATAGGGTACATAATGGCTTCCTTGACTGGTACTGTTTAGTCACATAAAATAATTGGCCCCTGTTGGCCCTGCCTGAAACAAGAATCATGCTGACTATCAAGATTATGTCTGACATGAAGCAGCTAATTTCCTGGAGAAGGGTAGAAGAGTCTGAAGGTTTAAAGGTTCAAAGCTGTACTCCCTATTGCTTGTGCAATAACCACCCTGTGCCGTTTCAGCTTCCCTTGAGGAAACCGCTCCTGAGAGACTCCCTAACGTTCTCAAGAAAGTATGTGTGTTTACAAAGCCTGATAACTCCTGTAATTCTACTAGCTGAAGTCATACTCTCCCTGCCTGGAAGTGCCAGCAGCCTAACCCCCCCCAACTCTACCCCTCTCCACACCTCTCTCTTTTTCCCAGCACTGTTGCTCCCTACTCCCCTTATTTTTCTTAGCCCTTTTTCCCTAGTGAGTAAATAACTTCTATCTACTAGAGGATATCCCTTCCCCTTGACATAAGACTTGTTTCTGATCTTGACATTCTCTCTTTCTGACTCTTAGTTCTCACATCTCAGTCACTCACTCTTTCCCCTGATGCTTTTAATCCACTTCCCCACCATATCTAGGCCTTCTCCCTCACCCATATATTACTTACCCTTCTAGAACACTGCTCTAATGATAGTTTTTCGCTCCTCTTCTGCTCCACTGGACTCTACCCGCTCCGTTCGCCCTACGGGCTCACTCCGCTCCCCTACCCTGCCCCCAATTCCCACCCGCCCCAGCACATCTACCTATATACCTCCATACACCACACCCACTGCTAGTCTATTCCAATCAGCAACTTACATCTAGACACACACCCCTTTTTTCCCGCCAAAACTAGCCCTCTTACAAACCCCTATCATCTCCTATCCTGGCCTAAACACTCCTCTTCCACACCCACACCACACCACACCCCCCACATATAGTACTACTCCCCACTACTTAATACTACATAAGAAATTCACCTGTTGCTCTATAATTAGTGTCCTCTATATACCATCCAACTCTACTCACAACTATTATTCTGTCTATTTCCTCCAATTATGCTTGTAAAACTCTGTCTCATCTCCCTTTCTCTTTTCCTTCTCCTCTTTTCACTCCACTACATCCATCCCTCCCAACCCACTTTTTCCCTACACTTCCAACACTTCCACATAACTAAATATCAGAACTTACCTCTCCCTCAATCATACTATATTATTTCCCCTTATCTTTATCCCTCCAACTATCTCCTTTTATTCCAATACAAACTCTTCTCCTACCATACACTTCCCATCTTTAAAGCTACTAGCAAATCCCTCCAATCTACAACAGAAGCCAATATCTTTACCTTACTATCTGCCCACATACACTGTTCGGTACTATATCATATTAGTACTCTCTTATCTGGTGATATCCACCCAAACCCAGGCCCCTCCTCTACAACAACTACAAATAAATCCTTACTTTTTACTGCATTCAATTCCCAAAGTATAGTAAATAAAGTCCCAAACCTCCATGCTTGGCTCATACACAATAAACCTAACATCATGTCTATATCTGAAACCTGGTTAAAACCACATATAAAAGACTCTGAAATTATTCCCCCAAACTACTCCATCATTAGGAAAGACAGACCTCTCAAAAAAGGTGGTGGGGTGGCCCTCATATATTCATCCTCCCTAGCAGTCACTCCCTACAATAAACCTACTCCACACTTTAACAATGCTGAACTTCTCCTTACTCTACTACAAATAAATAACCACAAACACATTTGTCTAGCATCCGCTTATATACCCCAGGGACAACATCTCCACACTTGAACAAATCCTTTCTTGGATTTCTAGTAACATTACCAATGAAACCATAATCATGGGAGATGTAAACATCAACTGGGCCTGCATTCAATCTCCAACAAACTCCTCAAACATTAACCTATACAATTTCTCTCAACTAATCAATTCTGTAACTCGCCCTGCAAAAAACCTCTCCACTGGAAGTACACTGGATTGGATCCTTGTCTCCCACCCTCACTATTTCTCCAACAGTGGCACCCTTCCAGACTCCCTTAGTGATCACACACCCACTTTCACCAACCGACTTCCCACAACTATATAACTATCCGTGACCGAAAACATTTCAACCCAACTACCTTTGTAAACTCCTTAAAAGCAATTAACTGGAACTGTCTAAAAACCATTCCTCTAGACATAGCAGTGACACACTTTAATACAACTTTCTTGACATTACTTGACTCTCAAGCTCCCCTAAGGACAAAGAGAATTAAGACTAAATCAGCCCCTTGGCTCTCTACACACACTCTTGCTACCATGAGACATAGGGATAAAGTCTGGGCACGCTACCAGAAACTCAAAACAAATCTGCTCCTTAATGAATATAAAATGCTTCGAAATAAAGCAAAGAAACTCACCACCTCTGATCGAAGAAACTATTTTTCTTCACTCCAAAACCAAAATAAAAATAACCCTCAGAAATTCTGGAAAGGGATCTCCAGTCTCCTTCATCCTAGTACACCAGATACTCCCACCCCTGACTCAAATGCCTCTGAATTAGATCTGGCCACCCAATTTAACTCATTTTTTATTGATTCAATTGCAAAACTCACCTCTTCTTTCTCCAGCCCCACTATGCCCTCTAACACCCCCCTACCCCTTCCACCTCAAACCCTATCCTTCATCACTTCTACTTCCTGTTCCCCATCTTCTAACTCCTCTACCACTTCCACTACTAAACATGTACTCCAAACACCTCTACCCTCCAACTCTCCCTCCCCCAACTCCACTTTCCTCTCATTCAATCCCATGTCTACATCCTCTATAAAGAAACTGCTTCTAAAATTGAAACCATGTACCAACGCCCCTGACAATATACCTTCCTACTTTCTTAGTGTAGCTGCTGAAACACTTGCATATCCCATCAGCATCCTAATTAACCGCTCCCTAAAAGAATGCACAGTTCCCCAAATATGGAAACAAGCATATATTATTCCTCTCCACAAAGGGGGCAACAATAACAACATCAACAACTTTCGTCCCATAGCCATCCTGTCCCCCATTTCAAAAATCCTAGAAAAATGTGTCCATCTTCAACTCCTCCCTCATCTCCTAGAAAATCACCTTATAACTCCTACACAGCACAGCTTTAGACCTAACCACAGCACAATGACAGCCCTCCTCTCCTTCCTTGAAACAGTAAACAGAGCTCGTGATTCTGGCCTAATTGTCTCTACCTTATTACTAGACCTCTCCAAAGCCTTCGATACCATCTCACATAGCCTGCTCATAACTAAACTCTCAGAACTTAACCTCTCTTCCTCTTCCTTGCAATGGTTCTCTAGTTACCTATCCAACCGGAAGCAAGCAGTAAGATGGAAAAAAACTACCTCCTCATTCCTTGGTACCCCCACAGGTGTTCCACAAGGCTCCATTCTAGGTCCTGTTCTCTTCAACATATTTATAAATGACTTCCATAAATCAATCCCATTCTCTAGCATCATCCAATATGCTGATGATTCAACTATCATCTGCTCCACCTCTATCTCTACACTTCAAAAACTAACTCAAGATGCCTTTTCTACAACAGAGCAATGGATGTTACAAAACCACCTAGCTCTTAACGCCTCCAAGACCAAGCTAATGATTTTTACTCCTTCTAAAGCTACTCATCTCAATCTGAACACTTTCCTATCACTAGCCAAAATAACTCTCCCCTAGAATTGGTGACAGAGACCAAGCTACTTGGGGTACAAATAGACAACCAACTTAAATTTACCTCTCATCTACAAAAAAACATCAAAAAAACCCACCAAAAACTTGGTATGCTTTATAGACAAAAAGCGTACCTTACCTCTGCTACTAAAATAACACTCGCTTCATCCTTCCTTATCCCCTCCCTTCTCTATGGTGCCCCACTCCTAACTAATCTGCAATCCTCCCTCAAAAAACAACTTTCCTCTTGTTACAACAAAATTGCAAAATTTGCCACCAGCCACAAGTCTTCCACCCACCACTGTTTCTCCCTCCAGATACTAAAATGGCTAGAACTTCCCAATCAACTCACTTATACTCAGCTAACTCTAGCCCACAAACTTATTCTCAACCCCTCCCTCTGTCCTTCCCTTTCTTCCACATTTGACATGCATCTTCCCAATAGAGTATTGAGATCAAACAATCAAAACCTACTCAAAGTCCATAAACCTACATATCCCCCAGGCAAAACCTTCTATCCTTCAACCTAGCTCGCATCTGGAACTCCCTTCCTTCACTCATCCGCACCACCTCTAATCACTCAGCTTTCAAAAATCTCTATACACACCTAGCATCTCAGTGGGAATGCTCCTGCTCCCACCCTACATAACCTACTCTTCTCCTTCTCTCATCCGCCATTGCTCTGCCTCATCTTATTCTACCCAGATTCTACAGAAGTTATTAGATAAGCCCCTAGGTTCTCTTCTTCCTCCACTTCATCATGTCACTGAACCTCCTCTTCCTTTCCAGTAACTAATTTTTCCAAACTACTCTGTATTAAATGGATATTTCTGAGCTAATAAATTAAATTACTATGTACGTTCTGCACATTGTATTTAGCTGTTACATTTTTTTGCTTTCTTTCTTTTTACCTATTGTTAAACTTGAAATGTTTGTGTGAATATATGTTTGTAAGAATGTTACATGTATTTTTGGAGCTTTTCTCCCCAGGACTCCATTGAAAACGGGTTCCTTGTGGCCCAGTGGACTATCCTGGTAAACCAACTGCAATAAATAAATAATAAATAAATATAAAGCTCCAGAGTCAGTGTTAGGTATACAAGGCTGCATGAAGAACTTGTTACACTAATTGTATAACCCCACAGGAGGAACACTTAGTGAGTTATATCAAATAGTACCCACTCAAAAAGTCTACAAATGCAAGTTTTATTTCCACTATGTGGAAGAGAAAGTTGCACAGTTACATACTTAAGTTGGAACTACCAAAGGCCCCAAATCGGACCAGATGTAAAGCATAGCTCTTTGTTGTTGTTGCATCTTTCGGCTTTTCCCGGTTAGGGGTTGTCACAGAGGAACTCCGGTCCGCTAATGATTGGCAGTAGATTTTTACGTGCCAAGTTGCCGGCTCTGACGCACAACCTTCAATGATGGTACGCCCATTCACGCATGTCTCCACACAGAAGACGCTCTAGCTGAGAATCGAACAGGAAAACGTCTTACTGTGAGGCGACAACGCTACCGCAGCACCACCACCGCAAAGCATAGCTCTTTGTGCTATATGCAAATTTACATTCTCCCATATAAAATCTAGTTGTTTCTTGAAAGTGAGTCTTGAATAAAACCACAGAGGACCAACCAAGGCTGGGTGTATAATAACTTTAATAAAATAACAAAGAGTAAATGCTTTCACGATCTCACGGATGCTTCTTCAGACTCAAATACAGTAAAAGCAGCATCTAATCATTTAAATGATCTGTTAAACCAATCAAAATGGTTAACTCATTAGTCAATTTTAAAGACATACTGATATATAAAAACATAAAAATGTTATATATGTGTATATATATGGTTCCCCTTCATATGATCGAATTTCTCTACACTCGAAAGTCATAAACTCGAAACCAGAATCTCGAATTTAGAGAAACTCGAACATATGAAAGGGATAAAAAAAAATTAACACCTTTCAAATGTTTTCGCAGGGGGGGCTTCGCCCCCCATACCCCACCTACTTAAATATACCTACTCCGAGATTGCACTATAGTGAAGGAAAGGGAAATCACCCATTCCTCGCTATACGCCTAAGCGCAAAACGGAAGATTTTCCATTCCTCTGCTATAGTGCGGTCATGAAACATTCACATTTAAACTGCTAGGGTACACGGGGACCTGGCCTCCTGCAATAAGGTAAGTTAACTTTTTATTTTTTTTAAACCTAAGGCTCCCATTCACAATTTCGAGTGAATGGAAGTTCGAGATTCTGGTCTCGAGATTATGAATTTTGAGCTTCCATCCATTCGATCTTGTGAAGGGGAACTATATATATATATATATATATATATATATATATATATATATATATACACACACACACATATATATTTTATTCTGTTTAAACACTACAAAAGCACATCTAATCAATGGGGAAGTGTGCGTGCACGTTATACTGGTTTAATAGAGACAGCATCATTGATGTCTGGTGCTTTACCTGCATTAAAATATACAATCCATCCTAGTTCAGCTAACTCTGTTTTATTCTTAATTTCTCCTTTCCTAGAGCTCTCTTTCACAATTTTAAGTATTAGAAATCTAAACTCATGATGTATACCATACTCCTTAATGTGTTTCGCCAGGGCATTACTCTATTTACTCTTTCTAATGTCCCTTACATGTTCCATTATACGTTCCCTCAGGGACAAATTCATCTTACCTATATAGAATGCATTCCATACAGAAACTATAATAAACAACATTACTAGTAAAACAGTCTGCGTAGAGGTTACGTCCCGTCAGTCCCTTTATGTGTATGCAAAAACGATGGACCTACATATATAGAGCTGCAAGCACTACAGCTCTTACAGGGATAAGCACCTTGCCTATGTGAAGTAATCAATGGTTTACTTACATTTGCCCTATAACAAAGCTGTCTCTTTAGGGACATATTATTCTTAAAGAAAAAAGTGGAGTATGGCTAAGTATTTCACCTAACACTTCTGAAGCCTTTAAAATATTCCAATTTCTCTTAATAATATCGTAAAAAGTACTCTAATATGTCTTTCTTTTCTTTCATTAAGACATGCTTTCTCATCTCTATATGGTTCTGAAAAGTAGGTTCTCCCTTCTGTCTTTCCTTCATCTAAAAATGAGAGATACAACCATTAAGCTCTTCTTCTCTAAGAAATCACTTTTAAGCTCATTGAGTATTTTCATCAAGGAATGCTCTTCTTTATGTAATCATGTAACCTCATGACCTGTAGTACTTGCCCTTTCAGGACATTTTTAAGTACATGCCTACGGTGCATACTACTTTTACATAGCAGTGAGTTCTTTCTAGTCGGTTTCCTATAGAGACTTGTTCTTAAATGCCCTATCTCTGTTTTCTTAACCGTTACATCCAGAAAGTCAATTTGCTCTCTAGAAAACTTGAATGTAAACCTAAGGAATGTTGTAGTATTACTTAGATACTCAATAAACTCCAGCAACAATTCATCTGAGCCATTCCAAAGAAAAAAATACATTGTCCACAAATCTTACATACCAAAATATGTAGAGTCAAATATTTACAAAAGTACACATAAACTGGGAACATAGAGTTAAATATTTACATAATCGAAAGGCAACATAGTAGGGGTGATAGAATGAGATAAGCTGTTGACATGAGAGTCTAAGATTGTAATGGGGGTATTTAGTTTCAGACATACTATTGAAGACAGACATTATGCCAAAGTATTGTGAGAAGAGAGTTATACTGAATGCAGTAAAACAATAACACCGTGTTAGATAAAGTTTGGTTGAATATATATTGGAGACAGATGGAGATTGTGCTATAGAGCTTTCATTGATGTACGAAGCACTGGGGTAAATATTTTTATGTGGATATATTAGAGTTTAAGGAGACTTAGAGGAAATATGAAGAAAATAAAGAAATTTTAGAGAAACTAAGAGAGGTTTGACAGGAATATTTTCTTGGACTAGGGGTTTAAAGAAGATCTGAGTTTTAGGTAGGATGGTAGATTGGTCATCTTGGTGTAGAATACGAACAGAGCCATTCCTTTTTATTAACTGGTCTTTTAGATAGAGTTTAAAGGACTGGTAAGAGGTAGCTATTCCAATGGTAGCAAGGGGTTTAAGTTAGTATTTCCTTGCTTTTTCTGGCTATTTGAATCTTGGAACATTAGAACATCATATTACTGATTGTGGTTGGGGCAGGCAGTGTACTAGCACTGTTAATTTATGTCCCTCAAGTGGTTTGTTGTGGGAGGAGGAGGAAGAAGAAAAAGAAGACAATCAATGGTGAGAACTGGTTGCTATGATTGCAGTGTTTGGTGTTTCAGCTTTGTTGGGAACGTTGTGGTTTGGGCCTAAACAGGTAACACAGAGGGAGTGGAAGTACCGGTGTAGGATTTGTCTACTACAACGGAGGCAGTTGTTAACCTTCTCTGACATTAGTTAAGAAAAAAGAAAAAATTCCCCAATGGAGTACTTAACTTTCTGAAGTATTCACTCTGGTGCTGACTGACCGACGCACATACTGGATTTCTACTTCAGGGTCTGACGGCAAGAGAGAACTGAGGTCATGATGTCAGCAGACTCCACTTACACTCTAGCATTCTGATGTCTGGAAAGGGTGTCTGCCGGTTGTAGGAGGAGGGAACAATTTTACTCTGGTAGTCGAGCTAGCCAGGGCTTCCACGGTGGGAAATCCTACAAGTCAGGAACGCAACAGTGAAACACGAAGACCATCTAGTTGCTGTGAACGCAGTGTTTGGTGTTCCGGCTTCAGTGATACCAATATGGCAGCAGTGGCTACAGAAGCACTTTACCAGTCTGGAAGCATGAGACATTTTTGGTTGATGAAAAATAGAAAGACTTGAAAGATTTGTTTTCTTTGGATTAGACTGAAGGTTTGTTAAGACTGTTCTACTGTAAGATTCTAAGATCATGGTATACATTTGGGTTGCTTTCAATGTAAGGATTACCTGCCATTTTTTTTTTTTTTTTTTTTTTGGCTTGTTAATTTGAAATTTTTTTTCAACATGGCCTGAAGATGGTTTGAAGATGTTGGGACAACGTGTTGCTGCTGACTTTGGATTTATACGTTTCTGGCTGGCAGTGGTCATTGAAATCAGTGCCAGTTACTTTGTTATACTGCTTATTATTACTTTTTAAAACAATGTTATTTTTGTAACAATGCTGATTTATTTAGTGTAACAATGTTTTTTTACAATTGCAGTTCTTTGCTCTTTGTTCAGTGAGCTTTACTGTTGGCAAATAGATGCATATTTTTCAGTTATTTATTATTAGGTTTCAGTTATCATTTTAAACTGTTTGACTGATGGTTTATATATGTACACTGTAATCCCCAACTTGAGAAAAGCACTGTTTCTCACCTAAAGGGCCTTCTGGAGCAATCAAAACTTGTGTCAGTACAGCTGCATGTTTTTTTCTAGAAAACACAGTATGGTGACCTTACTGCTGTCTCCTACTAATACCCCCAAAGCCATGAATGTGGACAGCTTACTAATGTACACTTCACAGATATCACAGAGACCTTTGCTGCTGTGCCCTGTGCAGTAATCCTTCACTAGACATGTTATTTTTCGTAATACTAACGTCTGTTCTAGCGGAAGACTGTTATGCAGCAGACGCTGTTTGCTTGATGCTCACTGCAGTTTAATTGCACAGACTGGTTATGACTATAAAATGGCCACTTAACAGTCAGCTTATCTAAAACAACAAACAAACAGGCAAATAATAAATACATGACACCAGGGAACAGGTCCCCCACCAGTATCCCAAACTGGAAATACTAATGCTGTGACGACTGAATAAGCTCCAACATCACTATCTTCATGAAATTTGGGTGTATGAACAGGGAACCTTTTTTTTTCTCTTTAATATTTCATAAGATTTGCAGTGAAAAAGTGAAGATGATTTTCCCTACTTGGAGTATCAGGCAGTGAAAGAAAGGCACTCTCTAATATTGTGTGTGTGTGTGTGTGTGTGTGTGTGTGTGTGTGTGTGTGTGTGTGTGTGTGTGTGTGTGTGTGTGTGTCTGTGAATCTGTGTTTGCTGTGTTTTACAACTGACACACAATTTTCAGTGACTACATTCAGTCCAATGACTGAATGCAGGCATATTGCAATGGGTGCTGATCAAACCAATTTGTTAGCTGGTATGAATGTATCAAATTCACAAAATAACCTTACCCAATGAATATACCGCATATCAGTCATAAAGCCCTCAAGTACTGTTGGTGGGTTACACTGCACATAAACGAAGCATCCATGGCAAACAAGCATACTGTATGCACATGTAAACATGTCGACATAGAAATTGCCTTTTCACAGCCTTCAAGTGAGAGGCCATTGCTTGTTTCAAGTAACAGAAAGCCAGATTTGTAATGGAAGGCTGCAGCAATGTGACCAGTGAAGCAGCTACAGGACCCATGGGTGTAGGCTGCTGTGACATCAAGGAATATGGTTATATAGTCTCACATTGTAAGTGGGTCCATGACTTTTCCATCCATGATTGCAAGCCACATCTGACTCCTACAGTGACCCCATGAACAGCCTTCACCATTCATGGTATTTACTAGACAAGTAGGATATGGAAACAGATTGCCAGGACTTTCTTCTGTATCACGCACATATGCTACACTTACACATGCCTAGTGACAATTTAGATTTGCCAATCCACCTTCTGTGTGTATTTGGAAAATGAGATGAAATTGGAGTACCCAGAGAAAATCCACAAAAACACAGCAAAAACATGCAGATTCTGCACAGAAGGCACCCCAGCCAAGAAATGAGCAGGAGAACATCTTGCAATAATGTGACAATGCTACTCACTGCAGCACTGTGCCACCCCCTAGAATGATACAGTCTGGGTAATAAGGTAACTGGATAATAAGAAGCAGAGAGAGACAACACAGTAAACGTAGACATGATAGTAGTGAGGCACTCTGGGATTCAGCTCTGGCAGAAGTCCTCCTAATTATTCTCGCTACACAAGGCACTGCAGACAGACTGAAAGAGCAGTTATTATTTATTTATTATTTGTTTACCGGGAAAGTCCATCTGGGACAGAGTCCATTTTCAGCCAAGGCCTGGGGAGAAATGCTCCAGATGCATGTCAAAATTCTTTGCAGATGATCACTGTTGGTAGCATGAGTGTAATGAGCATAATCAGAAGTGTGACAGCCTGAATTCAAAACAGAATTTCCAAGTAATGCATCCAGCAAACATGGGTTGAAAAGAAGAGCACGCAGTATAAAAGAGCCGGCTGTAACTATTAACAATGGCCCAAACTGAACTACATCTGAGGGCTCATTTATTTAGTCTTTGTTAACTATTAAAGGCCTACAAGCTAGTAACCTGGGGGCTTTGGACTGATTAAAATATTTGCTCACATACACAACATGCCAGATGAGAATACAGGAATCAAATCCATTGTTTCAGGATATAAAATATTTGCAGATTGCTACTATAACCATCTATGCTACACTGCTAGCAAAAGCAGAGCACCTCAAAGTAGATAATCTATCTAATCAGGCAGTCAGGAAGTGTACAGAAACATAGGAAGAACTACAATAAAATCACTGAATGCTGTTAATCTCATTATACAACTGCTTGGTACAAACTGTGCCTGTTCTAGAGGCCTGATGTATTTCAGGATATATGCAAAATCTGAGGAAACTTGCCTTGATGGTGACATAAAGTGATGAATCCTTGACTATGGCCCACTTTATCTGAGTTTGATTAGCAGTTCAGGAGTTTGATGGCACAGGCACGGAGGGTGGGCATGCCTAACCTGAGAGGAGGAAGAGTGTTGATGCCGCGGAACACTCGTCAGTCCTGGTGGAGACTGGGACTGGAGCAACTGTTGGGCTGAAGGGATAAGGATGACTGAAGAGGCATGGTGGCCTTAGGGCACAGGGCAGACATATTCCCAAGGTCATAAACCTCATTGCCCAACCAACCATCTAAGAATATGTCAGCATGGGGTGGGGTAAGGCTAAACAAGAAAATCCCAGCTTGGCTGTAGTGTGGTGATCCCAGCTCCTCTGCTAAGTGAGAATCTGACCAATGTAACTGTTGAGGGTCTTCTTATCTGGAAGGATGGGACTCACCCAATGAAGACACACACCAAGGTACCCTAATTGGTGGTGCCTTCAAGGGGACTAATAGATGAAGGCCAGGAACTGACATGAGTGGAAAACAGAGACAGAAAAAAAGAAGAAGGTGAGGGAACTTATGTGTACACTACACAAAAAACATGGGGGGACTGACAGAAACTTTTAGGTTCCAATGCTGACAGTTTTATTTCACACAGATACACACACACACACACACACACACACACACACACACACACACACACACACGGCAAAGCAGATTAAAATTGTAATCATATCTTATAATTGTGAATGGTGACAACTGCCGAAGATGGTTTTGTGAACTCCTCTTAATTTTTTTTTTTTTGTAGCAGGAGGAAGAGGAAGGCAACACATGGTACAGTTTCACTCAGAGCATAAAAGTTCAGTTCAAAAGTGGGGGGGGGGGGCAGAAGAATGCACAGAAAAGACACAAAGCAGTTATAATGTGTGTGATAGAAGAACAGGTAGGAAAACACTGTGTGGGCATAGAGTCCTCATCTGTGTGCGAAGTCTACACCACAAGCCGCACTATAAATCTGGAGCTATGTGAAAATATGTGGGATGCCAAACTGTTATCTCAGCTCTGCAGGATTTATTTATCTGCTTGTCTCTTTGTTTATTTTGTTGACTGTGATGTCTGACGGGGCACAGCCAGTTTATGGCAGTGACCTGGGGAGAAATGTTTCAGACTACAAGATTTATTAACAAAAGGTCCACAATATACATATAATTTCTACAGACAGAGAAATCAGTACACACATGGGAATATATATATATACAAGGAGTGCAATGATGATGAAAAGCAGCTATGTGTCACTAGGAACTTGTGCAACAGCTGAAGAACTTCACAAATAAAACATTTACACAGAGACGACTATATTTTGATCGTTCATACATTGGCCTAAGCTAAAACAAGAGCAGCAGTGTAACATATACATGGTACATGAAAGCAGAGACAACTTTATGCACTGGCATATATAAAGAACTACAAGTGCATCTGCAGCAAACCTGCTGATATACTGGGAAAGTGCAAACACAATGCAAATATACAGCACATACTCAATGATAGTGAAGTGATAATGAATGCATAGTAGTAGATTAGACATGAGAGTTCAATTCAACTCTACAGTCATATGTACTACAGACAGCGTAACACAGTGCAGTGAAATTGTTAATCTGCAAATCGTGCAGCAACATATTAAACCAACGATAACGAACAAGGAAAAGTAATGTAACACGACAAACACTTATGCAATGCCCCGAGTTAATCTACCTTCCCTTCCTCTAATACTACTGCACTAACCCCCCCCCCCCCGCCCGTTTCTGGTCTTAAAACTTTACTAACAGTCAGTAATTCTTTACAGCTTCCAGCACTGTATTCTGGGAAATTAGCTTTCGCCTTGGGATTATTCTCCTGTATATATGCTACATTTATAATTTATTTGTTCTCTTTGTTTTGCAAACTTGTGGCCATTTTAGTATTCTTATTATTGTATATAACTCTGTCCTCTATTATGTTAAATTTATTGACATCTTTTAGCATGTTGTTTTATCTTACTCTTTGACATATTTTAATTCCATATGTTTAGTTTAGTTATAACTTTCTCACTTGTAATAATCTGCCATATGATTACTTTTGTTACTTGTACTATATGGAGCTTTTCTCCTCAGGCCTGTACTGAAAAAGGGCTGCTGCCCAGTCAAACTAACCGAGTTAACAAATATCAAATAAATAAATATACAATAATATAAATACCAGTATCAGTGTATATATATATATATATATATATATATATATATATATATATATATATATATATATATATATATATATATATATATATATATATGCTCATTCCTTCCAAATGTGATTACACAGGTACTAGAGGCAAATAAAAGCAAAGCCCAAGACCCTTGATCAGCAAAAGTAACGTGGCAGATTTTATAGATATACAAATGAAGGGAAAAAGTGTGATAGAAGAAGGGGTGTGGTATACAGAACAGTAGGGTGTGGGAAGGAGGATGGATTCAGCATTTCTCAGGAATTATAAGGATCTTGAAAATGGTAAGAAAAGGGTGGCTGCATACCTCTCAGCTCTCCAGATTTTCAAAGAATGCCCAGATTTTTGCTTCATATATTTTGCATATTCCTCATAAGTCTTCTGTTTTTCTGGCAAATTACTGAGGATTGAAGTCACTAAATAATGGCATACATTTGATTTTCAGACTTCACATCCATCAAAAAATGCATGCTAACACAAATTCTGTTATTCTAGCAACTTTCTGAGTTTATAAGAGCAATAATTAAACTCTGTCCAGATTTTTCTGCCCTTGTCCCCTCATAATTGCCCACTTTGTCCAGATTTCTTGAGCTAAGAGGTTGAGAGGTATGGGTGGTGCAAGTGACGTGATAAGAACTGACTGAACACAGGAGAAGGAACAGAAAATATGTGACACAGACAAAGAGAACAGATGATAGCAAGTGAGATGGAAGTTCAACAGAAGAAAGATACATAGGTATACAAACTGTAAAAAATGATGGAACCTTGTAAACATTAAGATATGTCAAGTATACACACTTTTACAAGCCCTGTTGCTGGCTAGGCCAGACTTGATGACCGCTTATTTGAAGACAGGCTTTCATATGTTTATTCCATTTATTCCATTGTTCTGCTAAGTAGAGATTTACTTAACTCATTTATTTACTTCCTACTTATTGCAGTTTGATAACCACATGAGAAGGTCTGGTCTGCTCGACCTTTTTAGCCAGAACAGGGGCTCCAGGGGAGCAACATTAAAACAAGGTTTAACACTGATGGAATGTAGACATGCAGGTAGGTATTGTTAGTACACTGAGACTATAGTGGATAAAAATTAATTCAATTCAGATTAATTAACATATTTACACTACTTGCAGGACTGTACTATTTTCCTTCAAAGTTGTTATTATTGTGCATTGTCATGAGCAAAAACCAAGCTGGTTGCTATATTAACAAGAACAATTATTTATAACACTGGGTGCTATCCCATGACACAAAAGCAATTGCAGGTAGAGTCCTTAAGGAAGTTGAATCTCATCACCTTTTGGCAGACAGACTGGCTGGTACAAGAAGGCATCAGTAAACCAAAGAAGTGTGTGCGTCTCCGATAATGATTGCCATTTACTGGGGTGTAACAGTCTATGAGGCACTGTCACCTGGGTAAGCTACAGATGCTACAATCTTGTTTAAGATTTTGCAATGGTGAGGACAGGAAGATATACCAGAAACAAAGCTTGAAAATTCATTATAGTCTAGCTCAAGTTTTTGTGTGAAGGGAAACACCCCTCTTATCCTGCAGGCATTGAAAACAGGTACAAAGGTCCTTTAAAATGACCAGAATGGACAGCATGGAGCTCAAACTGACAACTCATCCAAAGGGTGGTGCCAGCACTATGGCAGTACTCTGCTGCAGTGCCTTCGGCAACAAGCATTTAAGTATGGGTGCAGTCTTGGTTGTGGCAAATATCAAGATTCTGTGACACAGTTGTAGGATTACTAGAAAACCCATCACTATGACATTTTATATTTGCACATGACATTATTTTACACCTGACAAAACCAGAAAGGGACATTACAGTTTCAAACCTTTTAGGGATACAAAATTAATGAAGCTAAAACACAAGTAATAGTGGTAAATTAGGCACCCACATATGAATTGGTTCAGCAATATCCATATTTATGGGGACATGTTAAAATGAAGTATTTAGGAGTACGGATTAAAAATGATACCACTGTAGCAGCTAAGGATATGTGGGAAGACACTAAACAAAAAATACAAAAACTGAGAAAATGGAAGCTCTTTTACATGGATATCGATAGTAAGATACAAGCAGTTAAAATGTTTTTAGCCCATTTAGTGTTATATGCTGGTCGGGCAGCTGCGGTGATGCAGTGGTTAGCATTGCTGCCTCACAGCAAAAGGTTCTCCGGTTCGATCCTCGGCTGGGGTGCCTTCTGTGCAGAGTCTTCATGTCCTCCCTGTGGTCGCGTGGGTTTCCTCCAGGTGCTCCGGTTTTCTCCCACATCCCAAAGACATGCTATAGGTGGACTGGACACTCTAAACTGGCCCTAGGCGCGCGCGTGCGTGTGCCTTCTGTGGAGGGTTGGGGGCCAGGCTGGCAGCTCAACACCGTAAAACTCCACTGCCAATCATGAGCGGACAGGTGATCCACTGTGGTGACCCTTAACCGTGAAAAGTCGAAAGAAGAAGAAGATGTCTTATACGCTGGTCAGGCATATTTTTAGCAACCAGAGGAGAAGTTCTGGATAGCAATTAATAAAGATATGAAGGATTTATCTGGGAGAAGATGGCAAGAGTCAAGTGAGATAAGCTTATTCTTCCAATAGAACAGGGTGGCTCGGGATTACCCAAGTTGAAGGGGTATTTCAGAGCAACACAGTTAAGGCCCCTACACATAGCACAAGCAGAAAACCATAACTCAAAGTAGAAAGAGATGATGATGAAACAGGGGGAAGCTCAAGTAACAGGGAGAGGCTGGGATTTTGGATGCAGACCTTTAAGGAGAACAATTATCATACAGAATATTACATTCATAAAGTAGCAGAAGGTCTTCAGGGAACTAACCCAACACATGAATGGAGAAAGGAGATACTGCCAACAAGGATGACTGCAATTAGGGATACAGACAATAGGCAAGAGGGGGCAGGAATATATTGGCCCTCTTCAAAAAGAACCTTGATGATTGGATGGGAGATAGGAAATTCACCCCGGGGATCATGTCAGTCGCCCTGCTAGACAGGGGTCCAGAGAAGTAAATATTGTGGGAAGAAATATCCAGGGAATTGTTATGGCTAGGCTTGCATAGGCCCTAGGGCCGATAGCCTAGTACCAACCTATGAACCTATAAAAATGGAAAAAGAACCAAGGTCTTGGGAGCAAATAACTAGAGCGGGAAAGGTAATAGAATGGGAAGATGCCAAGAACGTATTTGTACTGCAAGCTAAAGATTGCCTTCCTTATCAAGGATTGATATCAGAGTACAGGCAAAGAGAGAGGAATAGGGAGTCCTAAATGAAAGACCAGCACCGATAGAGTTTTTAGTAGAATTTAGTAGAAGTTGCCATTAAAAAAGGAATAATTAGTATAGCATATAAAATACTGCACAATAACTATAAGAATCAATCAGAGGAGATTAGGAAAGATTGGGAAGAGCGTTTAGATAAGCAATTCACAGTGAAACAATGGGGGCTATATGTATGTCTCTCAAATATGCAACAAAGTCTAGAAGATTTAGGATCTTTGCCTGGAAGTGTTTACATAGGTATTTTTGTACCCCAAGTAGACGCCATAGAATTTATCCTCAGGTACACAGAAAATGCTGGAGGTATAATGGGGAAGAAAGAGGTAATTGAGAACATATTTTCTGGGAGTGTAATGAGTTGGCTGACTTTAAAGATTCCATGCTGACCACTCTGTCAGAGATGCTAAGTGAACTAAGAAATCATTTTTTGAGCTATGACACAGAACTGGAATTGTCTAGATATAGTAAGGCCTTACTAAGTCTATTTATGATGGCTGCCAAAAAAACAATTACTAGAAAATGAAAAAGTCTAAACCAACCTTACTAGAAGTAGCGAAGATAGTAACAGAGAGAAAACAACTGGAACTGGGATCGTTAGAAAAGGGTAGGATTCAATGAAAGATTCAAAAGATTCAAAGAAACTTTACTTTCATTTGGGACCACACAAATTCAGCCTAAGCAAAATTACAAATGTCCGCTCACGAGAGAAATGCAGTACAAATAATATAGCTACAGCGGTTTCAGAGAATAACATAAGAAAGAAAATAATAACACATATGACATGTGAAAGGTAGTTCACATTACATAAACACACTCAACACCCATTATCCAATGATAAATAATAAATATAAAATAAATACCCACCACCAAACCCCTTCACTATAAGATAGAGAATAGAGACTAGTGAATAGCAGCTGTTTTTGTTACTGTATTGCACTTGTTAATCTTAGATGTGACTCAGTATAGCCATCATATTGTGTAATAGTAATACTGGCAGTAATTGATCAGAGCAGCAGGATTAAGTAAAAAAGAGGCTTAAATGTATCAGGTATTATGGTCGGTGTCTGAGTTAATAAGCCTCACAGCTGTAGGATACACACTGTTCCTGAACCTGGTAGTCTTACAGCAGAAGCTGCAGTATCTCCTTCCAGACGCAAGTTGTGAGAACCAGTTGTAGGCTGGAAGGGATGAATCAGCTAGTATTTTGTATGTTCTCTTTCTTGCTCTTGTAAAGAAAAGCTCCTGAATAGAAGACAGGCTTGTGCCCAAGATTTTCTCAGCTACCCTCACCACCCTCTGTAATTTCTTCTTCTCAGCAGCTGTGCAGTTGCCGAACCATGCTATGAAGTTGCTAGTGAGGATGCTCTCGATAGCTCCCCTGTAAAAAGTGGTAAGAGCAGACAGTGGGAGCCTGGCCTTTATGAGCTTTCTTAGGAGCTGAAGTCTCTGCTGAGCCTTCTTGACTATTGACTATGTAGTTGGAATTAACAGTCCAGGAGAGGTCATCTGAGATGTGAAGGCCTAGGAACTTGGTTGTTTTGACTTTGTCTACTACCACCCCTTTGACAGTGAGTGGTTGGTGAACTGTTGCCTTTCTCCTGAATCCATAATCATTTCTTTGGTCTTATTAAAATTCAGGTCCAGATTGTTCCTGACACACTAGGCAATCAAAGTGTTCACCTCTCCCCTGCAGTTATGTTCATCCCCATCACTAATGAGACCCACAACTGTGGTATCATCAGAGAATTTTTATAATATGGTTTGAGTTATGTTTTGCAGTACAGTCATGAAAGCAGAACTGAAGTTGATGCATGTAGTTGTTCTTCCCTTCCAGGTGTTCTAGTGCAAGGTGTAGTGCGACTGATATCACATCCACAGTCAATCTATTTGCCTGGTATGCAAACTGGAGAGGATCGAAGGACTTAGCAGACATGCAGATAGATGTTTCTTCACAATCCTCTCAAAGCACTTCATGATGTTGAGGTTAAGGCGACTGGTCTGAAGTCATTGAGGAAGGTAGGGCTGGGTTTCTTTGGAAGTGGGACAATACCTGTTTCCTTGAAATGCAAGGGAACTTTCACCATAGCAAGGGATGCTTTGAAGATGCCTGTCAGTACTAGACATAACTGAATAGCACACTCCTTCAACACCTTGCCAGGTATGTTATCTGGTCCAGCAACCTTCCTAGGATTCACCTTCTTAAGTTGGAGTCTCATCTCCTCAGAGTTTAAGGTGAGCACTCTTTCCTGTTTGTCAAGTGTTTGTTTTGGAAGGTATGGTGATGTTCTTCTCTTCAAATCTATCAAAGAAGGAGTTCAGTTCATTCAGGAATTCCAAGCTGTCAGTACATTGGGGTTTTTTGGTCTTATAGTCTGTAAGCTGCTGTATCCCCTACCATACGCTTCTTGTATCCCTCATGTCTTGGAAGCGGATCTGAATTTTCCTCCCATACTCCCTCTTTGCCTCTCTGATGCCCTTTTTCAGATTTGACCTTGCCACCTTTAATCTTTCTTTGTCATTTGCCTTGAAGGCTGTGTTTCTTTCCCTCAGTAGTTCATAGACATTCCTGGTGAGACAGGGCTAATGATTAGCTCTTACAGTGATGGCTTTCATGGTGGTTACATCCTCCATACATTTATTTATATAGGCAAGAACTGATTCGGTACAGGTGTCTATAAACGGAGGTTGTGCACAGCGGCTTCTCTGAAGACCTCCCAGCAGGTGGTATTGAAACAGTCCTGAAGGCAATCCATGGAATCCTCCTACCACACTCTGATCTGTTTAGTTGTAGTTTTTTTCTCTGATCAAAGCAGTCTTATAGGTAGGCTTCATAGGTTCATAGATTTATAGGTTGGAACTAGGCTATCGGCCCTAGGGCTTATAGAGGCCTAGCCGTAAGAATTCCCTGGCTAGGCAGAAGCAGGACAGCAAATTACATAAGAAAAATGGGAAATGTGGGATCAATACATGCAGAGGAGGCATGAGGTTTAAAAGGTGGCAGTATTTGAATGAGCTATGTAATGGTTGACTAACAATAACTGGATATGTTAAAAGTGATGTATAATGTTTGCAGCTACAGTTGTGTCGGCACGGTTTGGATGTATAATGTTTGCAACTGAGATTGTGCCGCTATGGTTTATTTTCATTTATTTTATTTAACAGTTGTTAAACTAGGACAAAGCCTATTTTCAGCGGAGGCCCAGGGAGAAACACTAAAAAAAATATATATATATATATATATATATATATATATATATATATATATATATATAAATGTAACATTGCCTATGTCATACATGATCATTTAATGAAGATGTTTCTTGTTAAAAAAAAATACAATGGCATTTTAGAGTTACAATACAGACTACATTAGTAGACAGCATGCTAATCCCAGCATCATCTTGCTTCACTGTACTTCAACCTGCGTTGTAGAAATTTAAAAAAAGGGGAAGAGGGCTCTCTGCTGACCAGAACAGGAGTGTTCAGCTTACGGCTTCTCAAAATTTCAGGGAAAGGATCCATACTGTTCTCTGCAAGACACTGTTATATCCCTAGCTGTCCTTAAAGGAAATTTCTTCTCTGGTGGGGCAGGTTTGTGGACATCTGCTTAGAACCAGAGGTTGGAAGGAAGCCATTACCTCTGAAAAGAAGCACAAAAGGACTTAACTAAATGTTGTATCTACCCAGAAAACAGGCCACTGGCCTAGTGGGACTAAACCATTTAATACATTATATACAAATGGAATGAACTGAAGCCTATTGAAAGTAAAACATGGGAGCATTCACAACACAAAGGTCTGACAACATCGATGCCGTGGAAGAAAACATCGGTCAGACTTTACAGCATTTACTAACCAGGTCACATGCTACACCTACTCCTATTCAGCCACACTGCAGAACAGTCAATGACACAGCAATGTCACTCTGATGCTGACATGCACCCTGGGGTTGGGGGGGGGTGAACAGAGGAAATTAAAGAGGATTTGGTTGATACGGTTAAGTAATTCTCGGTTATAAAAGAGTATCGGACATATTAGAAAATTCACTAAGGATCGCACCACAGACTAGCTTGGAGACGTCCAAACTACCATGACATAACTAGGAAAAGGCTTGGCTGCAATCACTATGACAAAGTTAAACACTTTGCACAGCACGAGAAAGTAAAGGCCAAAGCAAGCCATTACCGGTGAAAAAAACAGTCCACAGAAGACATTCCTGTCATTTTTGCTTTAATTCATTATTAATTAATTAATTAAGCTAGGTAGCAGATAAGTGAACTGGACCCCTAGGGCCTCTTTTCAGTCAAGGCACAGTTGCATAAACGAAAAAAAATGAAAACTAAAAAAAAATTAAACATAAATTACAATCTAATTCAAGAAGGCACACCAAGCTGTAAATAACAAACCTTGCAATAATGTACAAAGAACAGAATAAAACAAAACGTGGCACAGATACATACAAAAGAATACGTTGTACTTCTCATGACAAATATTGGGAATGCAGTCTTGCAAGAATGAAACAAAACAGTTGGAAAAGTTAGGATTGATGTGTTATAGTTTCAGTGCATCTGCATTCACTTGTAGGTGCATTTTAAACTGACTGTTGAAAGAAGCATCGTCTTCAAACGATGCTTAGGACTGACGTCCAAACATCTAGTTCCAAACTGCAGAAAACTTTGTCAGCACAGGCAAATGAAGAAGGTGATAAAGAAAAGTGTCACAACAGTGGAATCTGAAAATCTCAGACAGATCTTGAGCGCTGCTTAACAGAAACAAATCAAATTAGGACTTCGCATTGGTCCATGCGATGAACCTTGTACAAAAGTCGGCCAATAAAAACATTGCTTCTTTGACATGACTGCATAGCAATGAAGAAGCCTCCTGCCTATGCCCACAACAGTGTGGCATACAGGATTCTGCATTAGCACTGTATGCCAAAAAACAGAGGGAGTGTTCATAGATGGGTACAATTGCTCTTTCACCAGTTACACTTCTATACTGCTTTGTTACAATGTTGTTAACACTGTTGCAGTTATAGAATACTGATCTAATTTCACTCCTTATGGGTAAAGCCAGCCCCTTAATCATTTTACAAACTGTATAGTAATTAGAAGTAATTTCTAAATGAGATAAGTATAGTTGCTGAGGTGATTATGAGTTCCTAAAACCACTGTATTAGTTTTGTTGAGGTTGACTTCAAGCGTCTTGCTTTTGCAGGTTTGATGTCTGAGCCACAATAATGCTGAGTAAGTTACCATTGGTCTTAGCTGAGCTGCCCTATTCCCAAACAACAATGCCATCTGCATATACTATAACACTGCATATATTTTGGGGAATAATGAAGGTATTGCTATAGATGGTAAACATACCTATCAACCTCATAGCACAAGAAATCTGGACAAAGCCAAAAATAATGGGGGAACAATGGCCCAAAACAGGAACAGATTTTAATTACTGCTCTTATAAACTTGGAAAGTTGCTAGAGTAACAGGATTTGTGCTAACATGCATTTTCCAAAGGTTATAAAGTCTGAAACTCAAATGAAAGTCATTATTTAGTGACTTCATTCCTCACTGATTTTCCAGAAAACCCCAAATTTTATGAGAAAAAGACCAAAATTATGAGGCAAAGATCTGGACAGTTGAAAGGTATGATGGGAAATAGTAATATTCCAAGGATGGAGCCTTGTTGAATGCCTGGAAATACTGGGAAGAGAGAGGACTGCATGTGTGACAGGACAGTATTAAAGAATCTACAATGCAGATAATCAAAGAACTGATTTAGTGAGATGGACTTAAGGTCACAATGTGAGTGTTCATTGATGAATAAGGAATGCTCTGCAAGGTCAAATGCCTTGAAGAAGTTTATAAATATGATACCACTAAGGTTACCTCTATCCACCGATTGGTACAGTGCATCAGTGTGACAGAAGAGATACAGCTATGCCATGCCCTTTTCTAAATTCATACTGATAGCTAACGAGGAGCCCATAATTTTTTATTCAGTCCTACAGCTGTAAAACTGTAACCTTCTCCAGGATTTTGGTGAGGGGAGACATCAGGGCAACAGCCTAAAGGAGTCAGGCTTAAAACTATACCACATTCATCAACTGGGATAATGCTGGCAATTTTACAGAGGTATGGAAACACTACAAACATCCTTTGAAACCCAAAGCCAACTTTCGTCCCTTTCCGCACTTGCAGAACATGATTTTCACCAAGCTATTAATGGGGCTACACGTCCAAATCCACTAACT